>NC_050516.1:32111487-32116777 GCF_002922805.2 Oryzias melastigma
AAAAAAAAAAAAAAAAAAAAGAAGACGGTAAAAGCACACGGAGGTGAACTGTGTTTAGTGGCTGATGCAAAATGATCTCCAAGGTCCCGTTTTATTTATACCTCTGTATTAGCCTCCCTCCATTTGATTTCTGGAAACGTGTATCATTGAAAAAGTAACATATGAAATATTGATATTGGCCAGTATTTATATATAATGTATATAAAAGTATACCCTTTATATTCTATATTCATATCTAGTTTGAATAATGTAAATAGCAAATAAAGATATAGTTAAATAAGTATATAAGTGTAATAACTTTCAAAGTGCTTTTAAACCTTGTTGTCCTTTAATTCATGTCTATTTTCTTGTACCTCTATATATTTTAATATTTGCTGGCATTTATTGTACTGTAACCAATATTGCAATAAAAATAATGGGGTAACAAGCTGCGTTGTCAAACACTGTTTTTTCCACTCATACATCTGTTGTGGTTCATAATGTGGAACGTTGCTAAAACTCTACAAACTGAGGAAAGTTTCAGTTTTGGTTTATGTCCACAGGGGTGCGCTATAAGGCAGTCTAAGCCTGAGCCTTAGGAGGAAAATAAAGTGAAAATAAATCACTCAACTCCACACAAAAATGAAAATATTTGAGGATGTAATACTTTTAAAACTGAATTTTCCAGCTAAAAACATAATTAAAATAGTTTATGAGTTTTTCTGAAGGTTAGAGAGCTGCAGAATACTCAAGCAATTTAGGAGAAGTATTCTGAAAAAGCTCTCTTCTGTTTACGAAAATATTGAATTATTACTTTCACCACACAGAAAAGAAAACAACAGATTTTAAGTTGATATCAGTATATACTTCTAGTGTTGTTACTTCCAAACTGCAGGATAACAGATTATTTGCTTAAGTTATTCAAAAGTAATTTCCTACTTTGTGATATTGCTATCCCACAATTTAAACGTGTTATGACTTTCATTTTATTTTTTGTCACATTCTTTGTAGAACATCAAATCTATCAAAAGTACTCTGGGGAATTTTATATTTAGATGACATTTAGCGCATGTATTAATGATTACTTTTTACTTTATTTATTTTTTTATACAGCTAAAGCACTGGAAGAATTCTTGGTAGAGACAACCATAACTTTGGTCAGTTTAGTTTATAAAATTAAAATATAGGTTATTTACTTTAAAACAAAACCAGAAGTCTGTGTGCCCTAGAAAAACTAAAATAAGTGCAACTTAACAGAAGCAGGTCAAAAGTATTAAAAGACACCAAAGAAACAAATAAATAAATGGCATATTCAAAAAATTTAGGACATTTCATATTCTACCCGTCATATTTCAAATAATCCAGAAAAAAAACTAAATCATGAAGTTCCTGACTAAATTTGTTTGTCTTGAGATGTTTCTTCAAAAACTAAGAGAAAAGGATGATTGGAAATAGTTTTAAAAATACCAAATAACTTTTGAGTACCCCCTAAAATGTAATTTTCCCTTGTTAGCCTGCTAACAAAACTGCTAGCTTGTATTCCTGAGAGAAAGCTAATATTAGTAAAGGTTTGTAACAGTGTTACCTGTATAATGTAATGACAATTGTACATTAGATCCGTACGATGAGCTAATCAAGCAATTTGATAGTTTATTATAAGCTAGTTCATACGTTTATTTTTATTGGTAGATATGTAGCAAAAAATAAAATAAAAAAAGGAACCCACCAGCACGGCCAAGTGAGCCCTATATGGTTTGAAAGTGAGCAGAAAATGTGGACCCTGAAAGGGTTTACCACAGTTTTTGTGGAGGCCCATCTTGTACTAGCACACATTGGCTCCAGTGGGTACTCAGTAGTCCAGCTCGCTACGCTAGCTAGCTGCCTAGCGGACAGCATAGCAACTATTGAGGGGCTACCAGAGCTATCTCACTACGCTGTCTACTAGGCAGCTAGCTAGCGTCCACTGAGCGTCTCCCTAGCGTAGCGAGCCAACCGACTGAGTGCCCACTGAAACCAATAGCATAGCGAGCTAGCTCTCCCGGCTCTTTCTAGCTCGCTGTGCTGTCAGCTTAAATGGGAACTCAGCAGGCCGGCTTACTACGCTAGCCATCCGCCTAGTGGACAGCGTAGCAACTATTGAGGGGCTAGCAGAGCTATCTCGCTACGCTGTCCACTAGCTGGCTAGCTAGCGTCCACCAAGCAGCTACCTAGCGCAGCGAGCTGCATTTTCTGCCCACTTTCAAACCATATGGAGCCCACTTGACATTCCTGGCTGGGAAGGTTTTCTTTTTATGAAATTTGAAGCTCAACTGTAATTCTGGAATGATCCAAATAAATAAAATAAAAGAGTGTTTATGTCAATTTCTGCTAATATGAATAGAATAAATATTAAGTAATTGACCACATGACATAAAAAAAAAGAAGTTCGACCAGGTAGCAAGATGAAACAAGAATCTATAATATTAATATACTGTATAGTAAAACATGTGTCATAATTTCACAATTTCTTTTTTAGCTAAAAAACTAAACAGCATAAATATGTTTTGCATTTATTTACTTTTTAAAATAAATATTTTACTAAATGTTATCAAATTTGTAGGAAACTATGAATTTAGCTATAAAAAACTAAATGTGTAATCTGTTTTCTTGGTTTTCTCTCGGTTCCTGGTGAACTGTAGGTGACTACATTACCCAGATTGCATTTCGCCGCCCCCCTTCTCTTCCTCCCCGCTCCGTTAAGGTTGGCCCTGCAGCTGCGGGGTTTGGACTTGGAGGTGACGGCGCTGTGTAGCTGTTCAGTCGGACGGAGCGTAACTTTTACGGCGGCTTCGGGTGTGGCTTTTAACGTGACAAATCTGTGCGCGAGGCAAAGACTAAGAGCACGCGGCTGACGAAAAAAAAGAAAAGAAAACCTGCGCGCGCGTGTCAGACAGGACATCAAACATTCCTGTGAGGAGAAGAAGAAGAAGAGTTCGGCAGCGTAACCTGGCCGCTGGGATCGGTGCGCTCGATTCTCAACAGCTGGAATAGTTTGAATGTGGGCCGAACCGCGCTGACGCTGCCCCGGTGGTCCGCTCCGAGGACTCGGTCCAAGTCCAGAACAGAAACAGAGAGAAAAGTTCGCTTTTCTCCGACAGCGGAACTGGCGTTTACCCTCAAATGTGGACCCACTGATTTACCAACGGGTCTCTCGGTGGGAATTTAACTCAACCCTTTGGAAGGAAGGAGCTTTATTTTTGTTTTTGAATTAGTCGCGGATGAGCAGAACCTCTCTGCTCTCGCATCTCACTAAAAGGGAAGTCGCCTTGCTCAACTCAACGCCTCGTCGAAATCACTTGGGGTTTTTTTTTTTTTTTTTGGTTGAATACTTTTTTCTCCAGGTGAATTTCCCCCGTCAGCTGCAGTCCTGAAGCGAGCACTGGGAAACATGGGTTGTACAGTGAGTCAGGAAGAAAAAGCCGCGGCCGACAGGTCGAAAATGATTGACAAAAACCTGCGAGAAGATGGAGAAAAGGCGGCGAGGGAAGTGAAACTGCTCCTGCTGGGTGAGTGAGTGAAGCTCCGTCTGTCTGAGACACAAACACTCAGGAAATAAAGTACTGTGTCCTCCAGTTTCACAAATGTGACAACCATAAGGGCTGATTCGCTCGTGTTTGGGAAAGTTTGGACTAGAAACAAAACCTTTGAATACTTGGAAAGTATGAAAACCTGTTCCTCCATAATAGACTGTGAGATCTGGGAGGACCGTTAGGAGAAAAAAGGCGTTTTTTCCTCCCTTTTCTCCCCTGTGGGACTGAGCTGAAGGGTCAGACTTTGCACAGACTCCATGTTAATGAGTGGGCTGGCCTTCTGCAAAGAGTGTGAACAGCCGTGACGGTTCCCAGCACACACACCAGAGAAAATGACTTCTTTTCCCCCCATTCTCTGATTCTCCTAATTTACTAAGGAGTTTCCCGCTCCACATTCCAGTGCTGATCTCCACTTTAGGAATAAAGTTATTTAGATTTTAGTCACTACTATTTCTTCCATTCAGGAGTAAAAATCAAATGTTTTTTTTTTCAAGGTTGGCATTTGATGCATCAATTATCAGTTTATAACCCTTTAACACAGGGGTGTCCAACTCAATCGCACAAAATGCCAAAATCCAAAACACCCATTAGATCACGGGCTGAACAGGATAAACATTTACTGAACACTCTAAAACTAAGTTTAAAAAACTTAAAACCATACATTTTTAACATAAACATGAAATGGATACATAGCACTACCTACGATAATGCGAGCTGAATTTGGCCACTGAAGATGCTAGTGCTGATAACTGAAGATGTTGAAATTGATAGCTAAAAACGCTGAAGCTGATAGCTAGAAACGCTGAAGCTAATAGCCACCTAAAATGTTAGCTAAATGCCAAATTTGCCTGAAAATCTAAAATAAAATAAAAAAACAAAAAACCTTAGGATAACCAAAACAACTAGTATGTAGCTGAAAAAATTGCTAAACTTCAAAATATCCTATAAAGCCTAAATTAGCCAAAACAGCTAGCGTGTAAATGTTAGCCTAACTCGAAACAGCCTAAAAAACTTCAAAAGTAAAGCCTAAATTAGCCGAAACAGCTAGCATGTAGCTGAAAAATAGCTAAACTTCAAAATATCCTAAAAAGCTGAAAAAAGCCTAAATTAGCCAAAACAGCTAGCGTGTAAATGTTAGCCTAACTAAAAAAAAGCGTATAAGAAAACTTCAAAAGTAAAGCCTAAATTAGCCGAAACAGCTAGCATGTAGCTGAAATATTAGCTAAACTTCAAAAATAGCCAAAACAAACTTAATAAATGCTAAAATAGGCTAAAAATCTAGCAGAATGACAATTTTTAAACATTTACAATGTTAATGATCTGAACATTTTAGTCAGAACTTCCCCTTTAGAGTCCATGTAAATATGATATTAACAATCTCATTATTTCACTAACACATTTTACAGTATGTGAACTGTATTAGATTATTACAAATATATTCAATATATTCAATATATCTGTTTTGGAGTTTAGCTAATATTTCAGTTGCATGCTAGCTGTTTTGGCTAACTTAAGCTTTAAAAAAAAAAAAAGTTTTTTAGGCCGTTTTGGAATTTAGTTAATAGTTCAGCTATATGCTAGCTGTTTTGGCTAATTTAGGATTTGTCATTTTTTTAGGCTAATTTGGATTTAAGCTAATATTTCAGCTGCATGTTAGCTCTTTTGGCTAATTTAGTTTTTTTTAGGCTGTTTTGGAGTTACGTTATTATTTCAGCTGCATGCTAGCTGTTTTGGCTAACTTG
>NC_050516.1:32116809-32147614 GCF_002922805.2 Oryzias melastigma
ACTTGGGTTTTTTTTTTTGTGGTTAATTTGGAGTTTAGCTAGTATTACGGTTAAATGCTAGCTGCTTTGGCTAACTTAAACTTTTTTTAAAGCTTTTTTGGCCGTTTTGGAATTTAGTTAATAGTTCAGCTATATGCTAGCTGTTTTGGCTAATTTAGGATTTTTTCATTTTTTTAGGCTAATTTGGATTTAAGCTAATATTTCAGCTGCATGCTAGCTGTTTTGGCTAATTTAGGCTTTTTTGTTTTTAGGCTAATTTGGATTTAAGATAATATTTCAGCTCCATGCTAGCTATTTTCGGCTAATTTACGCTTTTTTTTTTCTTTTTAGGCTGTTTTAGAGTTAGGTTAATATGTCAGCTACATGCTAGCTGTTTTCGCTAACTTAGGCTTTTTTATTTTTTAGGCTAATTTGGCATTTAACTAATATTTTATCTGGCTATCAGCTTTAGCGTTTTCAGTTATCAATTTCAGCATCTCCAGCTATCGTCACTAACATCTTCAGCGGCCAAATTCACCTTACAGCATTCACACTAGCATTATTTGCAATAATGCTAGTGTGAATATATCTAGTTTTTAGTTAGTTTAAAGCTAATGATGGTTAAGATGTTTGTTTACATCCACTTTTTGCACGACCCTATTAGTCGACTAATTGTAAAAAATTAATCGACTACTAAAATAATCGTTTGTGGCAGCACTGACACATAGACTTCTCATTGAAAGTTGCTGCTTGGCGGTGTGAACGTAGCTTTCACAGAGGTGGATGCATCAGAATAGAGTGGAGCAGTCATCGCCTTTAGGCCACAGCTTTGACATTGAAAGTCTTAACCGTTTGTAATGTGGAATTGCTAAAACATAAAAGTGCTTTTTTAAAAATGTTCCCTCCAGGAAGTCAGTCAAATGAAATATGCTCAGTGAAGCATTAAACCAAAAACGACTCCATCAGTTGTTAAATCCATTTGATGACGTTTGTCTTGCTTTCACATACGGCCTATGTACATCTAAAGCAGCGTGACGGGTTCAGTTATGACGTTTCACTAACCTACTGGCTCACAAGGACAAATCTCAGGTTGTTTTCCTTTAAATGTCAGTTGTAAGTAGTCCCCCCCCCCCAAAAGAAGAGTTTCTAATTGCACTCGGCAGCTCTGAAGGTGCTTTCAGGGGAAACGCGGTGAGCTGGATGCTGCTACCCGCCCCTCTTTCACTCTCAATAGCACGCCTGCAGCTTTCTGCAACTCGTGGGACGTATGGACCACTTTGTTTCTGCACTCTTTAAGGTTTTTGGCATTCCTGTGTGAAGTAGAAAGCCAAAAGGTGTAAGTAGTCTTTAGCCGGAGCACCCCGTGTTTTCATATCAAGATGAACCAGATTGTCATGCAGATAAGAGATTTTCCATTCTCTGCTTCAGCTTAAGGAGCATGTCATGACATGTGAAACTTGCATCTGGATGAAAACTTGTAATGTCTTGTTTAGAATGTGAATTGTTTGTTCCTTTCTCGTAAACTTCTGACTTGTTTTTGAAAGAAATGACACAAAATATGCAAATAATAATCAAAAGAAAGTGAGTTTTTGTTTTGTCTTCAACAAGTCTACATTAAATGGAAGAGAAACTGTTCATAAACTTCCCACCCTCACACGTTTGACCTTTTCTGGCAATTTAGTTGTGCAACTTACATTTTTTTTATCTGAAGGGCCCCCAGCTTTTTGTGTTAAATTTTTGTTATACACCTGAATTGACTAAATAGGGTTTATTGATGATGTGGTTTTCAATCATGTTTAATTGGAGAATGCTCGGCTGTGTGGCATGTGTCTTTCACGTTTGTCTCTCCTAATAAATGCTGCTGGTGATTGTCATGTTATACCCAGAGACGGTCATTAGTTAATGCAGCGGGTCTTCATTCATGCTGGAGGCCTCATGAACAATAGGGAGGGGCTTTCTGACAGGTTTCCCTGCTGGTCTCGGTGTGTGATTGACATCTGATATCCATCTGGTCCTCTGGTGAGCATCTGAGTTAATTTAGTCACTTTCTTCGTTGTTTTTTAGTCAGTACTATCACGCTCAAAGGAAATGTCTAGAAAAGCTCTGTGAACATGTATGCTTTCAGTTACGGAGAGATAAATCGAGAGACTGATGATCAATTCTGTTTTGTAAATACACTGTGCTACCCCAAACTATTATTTTAATAGTCAACTAATCACATATTATTTTTTCAGATTAGTCGACTAATCGGGTCATGCTTAAAGTGAATGTAAAGCACACATCTTAACCATCATTAGCTAAAAACTAGATATATAGCATTGCCTGCGATAATGCTAGTATGAATCCTGTAAGATGAATTTGACCCCTGAAGATGCTGAAATTGATAGCTAAAAAGGCTGAAGTTGATTGCTAAAATTTTTGAAGCTAATTGTTGAAAAAGCTGAAGCTGATAGCCAGCTAAAATATTAGTAAAATGCCAAATTAGCCAAAAAGCTAACATCTAGCTGAAATATTAGCTAAGCTCCAAATTAGCCTAAAGAGCTGAAATAATCCTAAATTAACCAAACAACTAGCATGCAGCTGAAATATTAGCTAAACTCCAAATTAGCCTAAAAAAAACCTAAATTAGCCAAAATAGCTAGCATGCAGTTGAAATATTAGCTAAACTCCAAATTAACCTAAAAAACAAAAAGGATAAATTAGCCAAAACAACTAGCATTTATCTGAAATATTAGCTAAACTCTAGATTAGCCTAAAAGAAAAAAAAGAGGCTAAATTAGCCCAAAAAGCTAGCACGCAGCTGAAATATAGCTGAATTCCAAATTAGCCTAAAAAAAACTAAATTATCCAAAATAGCTAGCATTTATCTGAAATACTAGCTAAACTCTAGATTAGCCTAAAAGCAAAAAAAGGCTAAATTAGCCCAAAAAGCTAGCATGCAGTTGAAATATTAGCTAAACTCCAAATTAGCCTAAGAAACAAAAAGCATAAATTAGCCAAAACAATTAGCATTTATCTGAAATATTAGCTAAACTCTAGATTAGCCTAAAAGCAAAAAAAGGCTAAATTAGCCCAA
This sequence comes from Oryzias melastigma, assembly GCF_002922805.2. Classification (NCBI taxonomy): domain Eukaryota; kingdom Metazoa; phylum Chordata; class Actinopteri; order Beloniformes; family Adrianichthyidae; genus Oryzias; species Oryzias melastigma. Next base: position 32,119,865 of record NC_050516.1, read on the forward strand.
AAAGATGGCATGCAGATGAAATATAGCTAAATTACAAATTAGCCTAAAAAACTGAAAAAAAATTCTAAATTAGCCCAAACAGCTAGCATGCAGTTGAAATATTAGCTAAACTCCAAATTAGTCTTAAAAAAAATGAAAAATAAGGTAAAACAGCTAGACTAATTAATAAAACTAGAATAATGACATCATAACTTTCAACTTTACTACACTTTAACTCCATATATTATAAACTAATTGACTATTAAATTAGTCGACTATTTTAATCGTCGATCAGTCGTCTACTCGACAGCTCTACGGCGTACCGACTGCTTATTTATTCCCCGTCTGTGATCACGACTCGAGGCCTTAGCTGGACTGTGTCCTTTTCTAACCTAAAAGTATAAAGATTGTAGTACAGATATCTGTGCATCCAGAAACGTTTGCAGTGGAATGCGCTCTTTTAGCTCATTGTCTTAACACGCCTTGGGTGATGGCTATTCCACTGAAGCTGTAGCTGAAAACGCTGATTAGGATCTTACACAGACAGCTCGGCTTGCATGATTCTTTGATAGGGCGGCACAGTTTCCCCTGAAGTGACTGGAGCAGGCCAGTGCCAATTGCAGACTTGTGCAGTATAACTTGTATTCCACAGCGCGTTATCTTCTAAATAAACACAAATACTGTCCCCAGGCTTTGGAGGACCGCATGCTTCTTTGCTTTTAGATTTTTTTGAGACTGCTATTCAGCATTTGCTGACAAATCACTTGCTAAAAGGTTTTTCAATACAGTTCTCCTCACCACCGACTACCCAATGTAAAAGTGCATCAAAGACAACATTAAGCACAGTTTACTACCCTGACAGTTGATTATTTAGCGTGTTTCCATATGTGTCCTAAACCAGTCAACTGTTCTGGCAGCAGATGGATGTGTGACATGTAACCACATTACAAAACTGAGGTTGTGGTTGGCTCTTATACTCATATACGCACTGTTAGTTGAAGTTTACTCCACCCAAACCAACAATGTTCTGAAAATGGCAGATTGGTCAGGACAAAAAAAAGTGAGTTTTGGTGACTCCAACCATGGGTCTAGCAACATACCAGTCAATAGACACACCCTTTTAATCCACAAATGTAGGCTCTAATGAAACCAAATGACTATAAAGGAAACACTCTTTTGAGCGACCACTTCCAGTAAAAAGTCTTATACAAGTCTTATTCAAAATACAGAGATGCCAAATGTTTGAAAATTGATCATGAAGGAGGAATCAATAATTGTAGTCTGTGCCTGTATGGCATCAAGTCTTGCATACATGGGAATAGAGCTGTGAAGGAAAAAGCCTGGAGCAAGATTTACGATATTTGCACTTCTTCAACATTCACTCCAAACCTCTTCCAGCTGTGAGTCCATGCACGAGTATCAGGTAACGAAAGACCCGTGAACACCATATGCTAGAAGTGCATTCGTGACTCAGGACGTAGACTTTAACATGGGAGTCAGTGGGATGTGGCTCTCTGCTGCCTCCAGTGGTCTTTTGATGAACTGGAACATTTGATTCTTTCAGGTTCGTGATACATTTGGCAACACAAAATGGGAGTTTGTGTTCGTCTAAGTCTAAGGGTATGTCCAAATTCCCCCCTACTCACCATATAGTGCACTATATAGAGCGTTCACATTTTTCTTGTGCCGTCCATATCCAAAGTCGAGTGCACTAGACAATTCCCAGAAGTCTTTGCAAAAAACTAGCATGCATCAATGCTCACTAGATTAGAAAATGTAGACCACAATGCATTGTGGTTGAACAATTTTTGAGAAAAAAGTGTTTAAATGTTATTTTTTTAAAATATATTATCCACATTTTCATCATCAGAACACAGTGGAGTCATAAATAGACGTGAAATGTTTGATTCGATTTTCACTTTGTGAAATCGGTGGTGTCATATCCGGTGTTTAGAAAATCGAAAGAAAAGTACTGAGCGTGGTGTTCTAGGGCTGCCACGATTAGTCGACTAATCGACCAATAAAATAATGTATTTGTCGATTAGTCGTTACTATATATTATATGGAATCAGAGTGTAGTAAAGTAAAATTGCATTCTGCTAGCTTTTTGGATTATTTTGGCACTTAAGTTTTTTTTAAGGTTATTTTGAAGTTTAGCTAATATTCCAGCTCTAGCTATTCTGGCTAACTTGGGCTTTTTTCAGTTTTTAAGGCTAATTTGGCGTTTAACTAATATTTTAGATGGCTAATCAGCTTCAGCATCTTCGGTGGCTGTGATGATCTTTGTCTTCTTTACTGTTAGACTCTTCAGTTTTCATTCATCTGAAACGATGTTGTATCTAAAAAAGTCTGACGTCGGCTGTCTGACAGTATTTAATGAGTCAGAAGACTTTTCTTTCTGCTCCCTCTTTAGCTTTGCCTGCAAAGGTAACAGTGAATTTGTTGGATGTTTTCACTGTATGGATGAATTAAGTTTTCTTATATTAGTTTGCACAGTTATAACGTCTTTAAAGTTATCTTTTTTCTTAATATATTCTAAAAGCGTTATCAGTGGACTTTTAATTATGATTTTCTAGGACATAGTTTCTGCAGAGTGGCCACTGTTCATTAAAGTTTTGGACATGGTGTTGGTTAGGAGTGTAGATTTTCAGAGAAGACCCGCACTAACAATTGTGTTGCTTTTCAACGCTCGTCTTCCGCTGCTGTCATTCCTGTTGGTTCTGAAGCTTTTGGAGCCTAACGGTTTAGCATAGCAAGATAGATGATCTATCTCCACTCATGGAAACTTCTTGTTGTGTGTTATGAGACTAATATGTTATAAAGTCAACTTTTATGACATTGTGGTTTTATTGCAAATGCCTCTTATGCTTTAATGTATGGAGTAGATGTTACAGATTTGACTCTTCCTCATAGGATTAGTTCTCTCAAAAACAGACACCTCATGTTTTTTCTTTTTGGAGGAGCTTTGTTGTTTTAATCTTCTTCTCCTTACAAGGAAGTAGTAACTATTCCTCCGTTCTCTAGCCTCTACATGTTTCTGCAGTTTTACTTCAAACTTGTTTTTCCAAACCAATTATTGTGGGAATTGTCCCTACGTTTCCAAAGCAAAAATCTTGAACGACAAGATCTTTCTTTGCAGGACGCTAAAGGTTTGATTTGAGAAGTTGCTCGGAGACGGCGTTTATGTTCATGCCTGATCAGTGTGCAGTATGACACGTTACTGTGCTGCACTTGTGCAGACAGTGAAGACGGCTCATTAAAGTTGGTAGCAGCGCTTCAGAATGTGCCAAGTGTAATTACAGTAGAGTTTCAGGATGAGACCAGACAGACCGGCCTTCTCCATGAGAACAGCTCTGTTTTACAGTCGCCTCTAAATCTCACCTGTAGGGGGTTTAATCGGCACCTTTTTCAATAGACATGTTAGCAGGTGAATGAATGATCAGATGAGCATGTGGCCCGTGTTTTGAAGGTGACTTGATCTTGTTTACTCAACAAGCAGCAGCAGCTCAGTGCTTTCCAGTTAGCGGGATGACGCACTGGATTGCAGTTCTTTGAATGTGTTGGTAAAGAGGCTGAATATCCTGCAATTACAGGGAGAGCTCTGAAGATAAGACCTGCTGCTGCAGACTGCGTGTCTCGGTGCATGTCCACAGAGACTGTCCACATATCCTCTGCCCTGGAAAAAGCAGCGGTTTAGAAAATCCTCCCCACCTTTGGCTGCAGCTCATGTTTCTGCCTCATTCCTACGTTCTTCTGATAAATCCCTAAATACGATATCAATAGTGGCCTAATGTGTATTTGTGTGTATTCGTTCCTTTGTGATGATTCATTCATATTCAGCTTAGAAGGTGTGAAGACCGTGATTCCAGTTCAGCATGGCCTTTCTCTGGAGGAATTGTGCAGAAGAAGGAAGTAAATACTGCAGTGAGATTGTCTGCAGATAGTACAGGAATGTGATATTTTGTAGTATTCTGATTCATTAGGACTGTCGCCCCTTTTTTTTTTAGATGTATTTTTCAGGAGATCTGATTAATATCAGTTTTGTTTAGTACGAATAAGATAAAAAATAGAGAAAAACACTACTTATACCACCGTCACCTTAAATGTAGTTGTTTTTACTTCCTTCTGTGTATATATTAATAGAAAAGTGTGTATATGTTTGGATTGTGTTTTTTCAAAATGTATCTGGCAAACGGATACATGTTATAAATGAGACAGAACTTCAATTAGCTTTGCTGTAAATTGAAGACGGTTGATCCTCCCTCAAGAAAAAGGATGTCATAAGAGAACTTTTTAAGATCCTCCCTGGTGGAAAATTAGGTTTTAACATATTTTTATAGAGTTTTTCTGATGATAAATGACTTCATGTATGAAGAAAGTTTATATTAAATTTGCATTTGAATATTTTTTATTCAAATTGTTGTGAATCAGGAGCATAAAAAATACTTTTTGAAAATAAATGCATTTGTGATATAGAAAATATTTTCCATTCTGATGCATCCACTCGCAGACAAACAGATCCATGAACGTCTTTGTTTTCCTTATCTGAGCTGGAATCTGTGTAAGTGGAAATTTCCTAAGCTTTAGGAAACCCTTTCAAAAATGATATTTTAAAAACTCAGAACTATCAGCTTTTAAATGTTTAAATGTGAGTAAACTGTAACTGTCTAGGAGTTTGCTATGCGAGATGAGCTTCAAATGGACAGGGGACGTTAATCGTTTTATTTCTTACAAGTCAATATTAACAAGTGTTCAAATTTGTATAACTGCACCTGTTCATAAAGGAACTTTACCTCCAGAGAAATTCAGCTTTTTCACTTTGAATCAGCTGTAACTCTGTGAAGAGTTGCAGAATGTCAAAGGGAAAAAAGGTAGAAAACGGTCCAGGACTTCCAACTTATGATTTCCGAGCGCCATATTTTTTTGCTTGTGGCCAGATTCTCCTGGAAATTTAACTACTACTGCTCTGCAGGAACTATGTCCTAGAGAACAACAGCTTTTTTTTTGGTAAAGATTTCAAATAAAATGGCACAAGTCCACTGGGAGCACATTTATTGGATGATCAGATTAAGATTTAAACTGCTTCACACATTTACTTTTCTTAACATCATTACTCTCTTGCTTCTCTTTCCTAATATTTCTATTAGTCTTTAAGCCTCCTGTGTTCCGGACGGTGTTGATTTTGTTTATTAACGTTTGAAAAAAAGAGGTGTTTAACTTTCAGATGTCGTTTTAGGATTCAACAAACATACCGATGAGGGAACTCCTCCTGCACAGCAGCTTCTCCACCTGCTTCTTGCTGACATAGACTTATTGAATTCTGCTCCTCCACCCCTTGAAGTCACACACACTAGATCCATACATCATAATGCTCTGGCCTCCCTCACTGCTGGCTCGGAGTAAGACCACACCATGATCTAGGGGTTACATGTAGGGCTGCCACGATTAGTCGACTAATCGACTATTAAAATAGTCGACGACTAATTTAATAGTCGATTAGTCGTTAATTTATATTATATAGAGTCGGTGTGTAGTAAAGTTGAAAGATATAATGGCATTCTGCTAGCTTTTTGGACTATTTTGACATTTATTAAGGTTTTTCAGGATATTGGAGTTTAGCTAATATTTCAGCTACATGCTAGCTATTTTGGCTAATTTATGCTTTTTTGTTGTCTTTTAGGCTAGTTTGGAGTTTAGCTGATATTTGAGCTGCATACTAGCCATTTTGGCTAACTTAAGCTTTTTTTAGGCTAATTTCGCATGTACCTATTATTTTAGCTGGCTATAAGCTGCAGCGTTTTCAGCTACTAGCTTCAGCGTTTTGAACTATTAGCTTCAGAGTTATTAGCCATCAGCTTCAGCGTTTTTAGCTATCTTTTGTAGCTTTTGTTGCTATCAATTTCGGTGTTTTAAGCTATCAGCTTCAGCATTTTTAGCTATCAATTTCAGCTTTTGTTGCTATCAATTTCAGTGTTTTCAGCTATCAGCTTCAGCATTTTTAGTTATTAATTTCAGCGTTATTAGCTATCAGTTTCAGCGTTATTAGCTATCAATTTCAGCTTTTGTTGCTATCAATTTCAGTGTTATCAGCTTCAGTGTTTTTAGCTATCAATTTCAGCTTTTGTTGCTATCAATTTCAGCTTTTGTTGCTATCAATTTCAGCGTTTTAAGCTATCAATTTCAGCGTTTTTAACTTTTAATTTCAGCATTTTAAGCTATCAAGGTCAGCATTTTCAGCCATCAATTTCAGCATTTTTAGCTATCAATTTCAGCGTTTTCAGCTATCAGTACTAGCATCTTCAGCTGCCAGCTTACACCAGCATTATCGCCGGTAATGCTAGTTTTTAGTTAGCTTTAAGCTAATGATGGTTAAGATGTGTGTTTTACATCCAGCTTGCACATGACCCTATTAGCCGACTAATCTGTAAAAATCATCTGTGATTAGTCGACTATTAAAGTAATCGTTGTGGCAGCTCTAGTTACATGATCTCTGCTGGTAGTGAGCTGATGAGAATGATCCGAATGAATAAGAAACTGTTCTGTGGCTGATCAGAGTTTACAGCATCAGTCACTGAATGTGTTAGTTCTGTTTGCCAACATGGAGCAAAGCAAGAGTCCGAGCGTGACGGCTGTTCTACATGCAGCCTGTAGAATCTTGGAGGAAAGGATTGCTGATGCAGGATTTTTGAGTGGGAAGTTGCAGTAAATAACAGCTTGAGCTGTTACGGTGTGTGCTACTCATCCGTATTGAGACCATTAGCCATGTCGTCATAGAGGTGATGACTATGGTTAAACTCCATGGACTGTAAACAACCCTCGAATGATTACATTGGGCACAAAAATTTATTTTTACTCTTTTACTAAAAATTGTAATACAGTGTTCTTGTTATCATTCAGAGTCCAAGTCATGTGACTCGAGTCCCCACCTCTGGTATTAACTCCAGTTGACTGTAGCCACATTTCCCCAGCCACTGCTGCTAAAAGCGGCTGTTTCCTGGGCCCCTCACAAAATGGGTCGGAAACCCCAACGTCTTTTAGAAAGATCCCATTACTGTCAACTTTATCTCTGTGATGCATTTAGTTTTAGTCTTCAGGTCATCCCAATCCTCTTCAGTCTCTCCCATTGACTGTAGTAGTGCTGCCACAAACGATTATTCTAATAGTCGACTAATCACAGATTATTTTTTACAGATTAGTCGACTAATTGGGTCATGTGCAAACTGGATGTAAAGCACACATCTTAACCATCATTAGCTTTAAACGGACTAAAAACTAGATATATAGTAGTACCTGCAATAATGCTAGTGCTATATATTTATGTATAAATGTGTATATACATGCTCACTTATGGATTGGAGAGAGTGGTTGCCACAAACGATTATTTTAAGAGTTGAGATCAAACCTTTGAATAATGAGGTACTGCTGAAGAAACAAAGCAGAGGGAGAGTTCTTTATCGTCCAAGAGGGAATTGATTAGAAATGTCAGAACGTGCGGCTGCCCTGCTAAGCCTGTTTTCAGAGTTTGTTTTTTAAGCTGCATTGGTCTGAAAAACTATAGATGGGTAAATTTGAACAGTGAAAATTGATCGATAATGGTAAAGTTACCAAATAGGCAGAAATTAAGTCCAAACTTTGACTTTGACTGACCTTAGTTGTCTTATTGCTTTTGCTTTACTCGATGCTCTCTAATCTGATTGTTAAAATAGTTTTAGCTTTATAATTCTTTAAGATTTTTGTCCTTTTTTCTTTAACTAACTTTAACAAACCTCAACTATGTTTACTTTTTGTGAAGGTAACCACTTATGGCTTTGTCTGTTGATAGTTTTTAGTTAAAATATATTTAATCATAGGTTAATTCCAATAAATAAAAATAAATTATCGCCTTTTTTAATACATTTAATAGATTTCTCATACTTGCTAAGTAATAAATTGCTTTCCTCCTTTAAATGTTTTCCACACTGTATTTAAAAAAATCGTATCTATACTGATTTTACTCGTCTTTTTCTTTCTTTTACAGTTTCATTGAACTTTTTTGTGTCCTGGCCACAGACTGTGTCACATGTGAGGCTTATGTTATTTCCTGTTTCAGTCGGTAACACCCCCTTTCCCAACCCATCTATCACTTCCTCTTTTAGCTGCTTCTTGTACAAGAAGTAAATGTGAGTCTTTTGTTTGACTGTTTGAGGAAACTAGCACACCCATCCTGTGTCAGCTGTCTGGTTTTGGTTTGGAAATTGTAGACTTTACTCGCTGTCAATGAAGCTTTAACAAGCAAGAGTGGAAATCCCTGGAGTTTATCTTTATTTATTTTAATTTTCACATGCTGATCTTTACTTACTACTGATGTGCCAGTCAGTAGATTACATAATGCGTTGGCTGTAGGTGTTCTGCAAAGCCTCTTCAGTCATTCCTTTTGTGCTGGTGTGTAGAAATAAATGTGGGTAGATTTTCTTTAGTAGCTATAGTTATTTGTGAAAGTTTTCCTTTTTTTTGTTTGAAGCACATCAACTAAAAGGATTTGTAGTTTAGGTTTTATTTTTACATTTTTGTCTTTTTCTTTGTAAATATGACCGATATTTTAAAACAAAAACCTACAGATGGTTCTGTACATTTAATTTACACATTTATTAGTCACACTCAATCGGAAACGCTTCTAATGTGTTAGCATTAGCGCTGCCACAAACGATTATTTTAAAAGTCGACTAATCACCGATTATTTTTTACGATTAGTAGACTAATCGGGTCATACACAAGTGGATGTAAAACACACATCTTAAGCATAATTAGCTTTAAACTAACTAAAAACTAGATATATTCACATTAGCATTATTATAGATAGAATGTAAGCTGAATTTGGTTGCAAAAGATGCTGGTGACAATGGCTGAAGATGCTGATAGCCTGCTAAAATATTAGTTAAAGGCCAAATTAGTCTAAAAAGAACCTAGGTTAGCCAAAACAGCTAGCATGTATCTGATATACTAGCTAAACTCCAAAATGGCCTGAATAAAAAACAACAAAAAAAGCTTAAGTTAGCCAAAACAGCTAGCATGTAGCTGAACACAAAATAGCCTAAAAAACAAAAAAGCCCGAATTAGACAAAACAGCTAACATGTAGCTTAAATATTAGCTAAATTCCAAAATATCCTAAAAACTAAAACAAGCCGAAGTTAGATAAAAAAAAAAGCTAGCATGTAGCTAAACACAAAAATAGCCTAAAAAATGAAAAAAGCTTGAATTAGCCAAAACGGCAAACATGTTGCTTAAATATTAGCTAAATTGCAAAACAGCCTAAAACATCTTAAAAAAGCCTGTTAGCAAAAACAGCTAGCATGTAGCTAAAATTAAAACTCCAAAATAGCCTAAAAAACTTAATAAATGCCAAAATAGTCCAAGAAGCTAGCAGAATATCATTATAACTTTCAATTTTACTAAATTCTGACTCCATATCATATATAAAATAACGACTAATCGACTATTAAATTAGTCATCGACTATTTTAATAGTCGATTAGTCGTCGATTAGTCGTCGATTAGTCGACTAATCGTGGCAGCCCTAGTTAGCATTACTGACATGACACCACAGCAGCTGTTAAACAAAGAAATCTTTAGCAGAGCTGGAACCAATGAGAATCACCACCCTTATTTATTAACTTGAGTGACGTAGTCTATGAAAACTTAGCAGATACGAGTGTGCAACAAGTAAACGGGAACAGAGGAAACAAAATGAGACTCCAGTTCTGTTATTTCACCTCTGTTTGTACACAGTTTGCATAACCAGACTTCGTCTGACCACATGAAACACTCCGACCGACTGAGCTGGATTGAGTTTCATTTCAAATCAGTGCAGTTACCAGTCCGGAGCACCATTAGTGAAGCCCACACAGCGACCGTTGAAGTGCTTACACGGATGACATACGGTGACATCTCACTTCTGTTACGTGTTCGTTTGACGTGTCTGAGCCTGCTGCTTCGTCTCCTTTAACGCTCTGCATGCTGAAACTGAAACATGCTGAAACTGGTGTGTTTGCCAGGAGGAACTGTAGCAGTGGTGTTCAGTTCAAGATGACAAATAGAAGAAGAATTTTATCTGTGACAACAGAGTCAAATTAAAATGTGCTTTTACACTCCAGCATGCTCTCAGCATTGTTAACTTTTGTAAATATTATGTAAACACTAATATTGAACTGTATTATAATTGATGGAGTAGAAATATTTGGAACGTTTTCCTCTTCATTGTCTCTTAAGTCCAATTGAAATCAATGGTTTTTAGTCTCTTTCAGTAAAATTTGGTAAAACATTTATTCATAAAGGACATATAGTAGTTGTATGCATTTATCTCCGATTTGTGCATGTGTAATTTCCTGATTTGTGCGTAATTTTGAATTTGTTTGTGCATAATTCTTGATTGTAACTCATGCAGTATATATATATATATTGTACATAAATTATTAAATTCCAAAAAAATAGAGAATACAAATTACACATGGACAAATTAGAATTATAACACTTTGAAACTAACTAAATGCACAAATCTAAAAAAAAAAAAATTGCACAAATCGCTTGTTACACCCTCACAAATCCACATTTACGCACAAATCTGATGAAAGTCTCTTTTCACGTCTCCAAGACTCATCCGTAAGTGATGCGTTCAAATGCTGCTAGAATGCTGGGTCTTCAGAGTTTTCTTATCAACCCCTTTGAACTTAGATTGTGAATATTATCTGGTAAAAACTTGACATTTTCCTACATTTTTAAACATATATGCCCAATAATTAACACAAAAAAGTCAAAATATGTGTTTTTAAACAACACTACAGTTTCTTTATTCCTTCGCTGCAGAATTCTTCAGCAAGATTTGTGTGAATAGTTAAAGGCTGTTGTAAATTTAACTTGTGCATGTGTAAATTGTATTTTTTGAATTGCATAATTTTTGTACTTATGCACAAAATTTAATTTATGAGTTACAAATCAAAAATTACAAATTCACAAATTTGGATGAGTCTATTTTTTTATCCATATTTTTCAGAGGATCATTTTTCTGTGAGCGGGTTACTTCTACCGAGTTTGTGTTAAATGAGCCTCGTAAGGACAGTTTACTTAAGTTTTCTTTTGTATATTAAGCCTTCATGTGTATCTAGTACACTTCCATTTGTGATTAAGTCCACTGCTAAAGGAAGACGTGCTATAAGACCTGTTCTGTAGACATGTACTCTTAAGGCTAATGTGCGTCTATAATTGTGGTTTGTTCTCACGGCTTCATCTTAAAACAAACTGACCAGCATAAGCAGCGACTTGAAGTTAAAGTGACCCTCAGAGCGGGAGATTCCCAGGGGGGGATATATATTCTCAAACAGCCTTGTTTTCCATGAAGGGGTTTCATCTGTTGGGTTTGATTGTCAAAAATATAATCTAATGTTGCATAAAGTTACAGAGAGTATATCCTCATCTCTATTTTCTTTCTTTGTGTTGTTTTTAATTGCAGAAACGACAGAAGATTTGTCTTCCTGACTCTGTCGAGTGTTTTTGGGGACAGAGTTTAGGACAAAAAAAGCTTTTTCCCTGTTCTTCAGAATCTCATTACTTAGAAATCCAGAACATTGTGGTTCTTATTTTGCCTGTGTGTAATCTCTGTTGCAAAAAGGAGTAGAAGTTGTGTTGGTGGATTTGTGTTCTTTAGCTAAAAGTGCAGCAAAAGTATTGAGGAGATAGAAGACTTTGTGAGTCTTATTTTCCTTCTACAAACAACACAGATCACAAACCAAAAAGTGACATGCGCAGGCTTTCAGTCGGGTCGGTCTAATGTGGGCACCCATAAAAAATTGCAGATTGTCACTTTATATAGCTCTGAACAAGAGTTTTAAACCTTTGAACCCTTAGGAGGGACTTCTAGGTTGTAACCAGTTTCATAATAGATGTTATTTTAAATGACTAAAGATGAGAGATAAAGAAAGCTTTTAAAGAGTGATGCACAGTTAAACCAGCTCTTTTCTGTTCTTAGATGGTTCACTATTATCAGCTCTCTCAAGGAGACATGCGTTTGGAAAGACTTTTACCCAAGTAAATTGCTGTAATTTTTAAAATTGAGCAGAAAAGCTTTAACATTTCAGATGTCGCTTTCCAGTGGTTCTATTTCATAGTGGAGGGTCTTAAGCGAAATAAAAAATGATAATTTCCCTTCAGTCTTCAATAGAAGGAACTGCATTCAGCATCATTTTCAGGCATTTTATGACAAAAAATGACAAAAATGTCATTACTTACTTTTCTCTGACTTTAGTTTTTCCATTAACATGTTAGTGAATCGTCACAAAGGAGAAGCGTTTCTTTAAAGTGCACAACAGTTTGAAGTTTCTTAGAAGAAAAAATCATTTAGGCACAAAAATTTAGCAATAGAAATAAACAAACAAAAACGATAAAAGAGAGATGGCATAATAGACACTTTTCCACATGATATGTCATAGTGCCCAGCACTAACCAGGACGGTGTCCGACAGCCCAGCAGCCCCAGCGGGCTAAGAAAATGGATGGAAGTTCAGGACAAAAACCCTCGCATCGAGCAGCCATATTGGATTTTTTTTAAACTTTCTGCTGATTGAATCACTACAAACATCAAAGCTCGAAGCTGAGTCCCTGATTGGATGACTCGCCTGACGCCTTAATGGAACCGCAGGACCTTAAATTGAGTCTGTACATTAGAGCTGCCACGATTAGTCGACTAAATGATGACTAATCGACTATTAAAATAGTCGACAACTAATTTAATAGTTGATTAGTCGTTACTTTATAATATATGGAGTCAGAGTGTAGTAAAGTGGAAAGTTATAATGACATTCTGATAGCTTTTTGGACAATTTTGGCATTTAAGGTTTTTAGACTATATTGGAGTTTAGCTAATATTTCAGCTACATGCTAGCTATTTTGGCTAATTTAGGATTTTGTCATTTTTAAGGCTATTTTGCAGTTAAGCTAATATTTCAGCGACATGCTACCTATTTTAGCTAATTTAGGCCTTTTTTTTTTTTAGGCTAATTCGGACTTTAGCTAATATTTTAGCAACATGCAAGCTATTTTTTTTCTTTTTTTTTCTTGGCTAATTTGGAGTTTAGCTAATATTTCAGCTGCATGCTAGCTGTTTTGGCTAATATAAGCTTTTTCAGTTTTTAGGCTAATTCGGACTTTAGCTAATATTTTAGCAACATGCAAGCTATTTTAGCTAATTTTAGATTTTTTTTCTTTTTTTTTCCTTGGCTAATTTGGAGTTTAGCTAATATTTCAGCTGCATGCTAGCTGTTTTGGCTAACTTAAGCGTTTTTCAGTACTTGGCTGATTTGGCATTTTAAAAATATTTTAGTTGGCTATCAACTTTAGCATCTTCAGCTATAAGCAGTAGCATCTTCAACGGCCAAATTCAGCTAACACCATTCACACTAGCATTATTGCAGGTAATGCTATACATCTAGTTTATAGTTAGTTTAAAGCTATTGATGGTTAAGATGTGTGTTTTATATGCAGTTTGCATTCGTCTGTAAAAATAATCAGTGATTAGTCGACCCAGTAAAATAATCGTTTGTGGCAGGACTTCTGTACATTGACGTACATTGACCCTTCTGCATGAATAGTATTATAATATTGTTACAAAACTTTCTCTTTATACACTTACACAAATCTATTAGTGATTCAACTCCTCGTGTTAGTTTAGCTGCAGCTCATCTTCTGCTCTTCTTTCTCTGTATAATTTTCCACTTACGGTAAAGTCTGATGGTCGGAGGTTAAAGGATCAGGAAAAACCTGTTGTTAGAGCAATAGCGGTCCCTTATAGCAGCAATAAGTGAACCATACGGATTCTTTAACTTACCTGAGAGATCCAGCCTTTATTCAAAAATACAGCTTAATGATTGATCCTCATGTCTGCTTAAACCTGTTGAAGTTTCTATATTTGAAACCTCTTTTTTGGGTGTGAATCATTCATTGGCCTTTAGCCGGATTGTAACTGGTCTGTTTACACTTTAACATCATGCGTGGACGTCACATTTTGGGTTATAACACCACAGTAGTTAGTTCAGCTTACCTGTGACTGTCTGTAGAGGGTTAGCTCAAATAATGGTAAACCAAGTTCTATTGGAGATACTAAAGCAAGATCACTGACATGGACACATGCTCAAATAATCAAAATGATAAGTGTTGAATAGTAAAAGTAAAGTCATTTCCTTTTTACTTCAGTGTTACTCTTCTTTCCTACTGAATTCATTGACTGGTGCAGTCCCCAGTGACAGGAAATACCAAAAGCTCTTTGAATTATTGAAACTCTTTGACTGTTTAGGCAGTTAACATAATTCCGACTGGCTTTAGAGCTTAAAAAAGCACCTTTGAAATACAATGCGTTACAGTATTGAAGTGTTGTATTTTTACGTCTTCAAAAGCCACTGAAATGTTATTAGTTACGGTTGAAGAATTGGTTTTATCGCAGGTCAAAGAATGTCACCACTGGAGCTTCAACTCTGGTGTTGAGAGTTCAACCTCACATCCAAAGAGTGAAAATTAGAATTGAAATCGCCAAAAAAAATCTGTGTCTTTACTTCTCCTTCCAATATCCCCTGAAATCCAAGTAAAATTCAGATTAGAGTTTGAGTGAGCATGACTGTCTATAAACCAGTTGTTCTTGAAAAGTGTATGTACTTAAATATTATTAAAACAAAAATCAGAAACTATTGTCTTTGTGCTACTATGTACAGAGCCTAAATGAGGTAAGCAAAATGAAAGTCTACAGATGTGCCCAAAATAACTGGTACCACTGAGTTTAGATGTGTGATTACAGAGCAACACAGTCAACAACACACAATTACTACCATCAACAACACGTCCAGGGCACAGCCATTACGCATGAACCTAAAGTACAACCATAGATCAGGCTTTAAAGGTCAAGATGGTGTAACCTAACTTCACCTTTGTAGGTTTGAAGTTCTAATGTTAAACAAGATCTTCAAGGAGTCAGTGAAATATTTAAAATTGCTTTAGAAAATACTTCAATAATCTATATTCCTTACAAGTTTTTGTTATAATGAAAGACGTATTAAAGTTAAAGTTAGTTGTCACAAAGTTTCTTTGACCCCTCCACTGGGGGGGCGGTGAGCTGCTCATACAGAACCATTTGGTGGTTTGACCCCCAATCCAACCCCTTAATGCTGAAGGTCAAGCAGGGAGGCCATTTTTAGAGTCTTGGGGATGACTCGGGTGAGATTTGAACTCATGACCTTCCAGTCTCAGGGCGGACACTCTACCACAAGGCCACTGAGCTGGTTATTAATTCTAATGTAATGGAGGCTCTTTTCAGCTGGATGAAAACTTGAACCCGTTTTACAAACTTTTTCCACGTCATGAGTTTTCATAGACCTATCACTTCTCATCAAAAGCCGTTGTGCACATCACACATGAATGAGAACGCTCATTGAAATATGCACTTCAGATGTAAATCCCATCAAACAGACTGTATTTTATGAGTCGCAGCAGCCAAAACATGCATAACAAGGAAGAAAAAAGCATACAAGTCTCACTGGAGTTGAAGTTATTTAACAAAATAAGAGAGCAAGAATTAACATTTTATTTTGAAATCCCTAAAATGGAATAGATAATAGACTGAATAAGTATACGCTTGACTATCATAACACATTAATGCTTATTTAGCTTTATGAAACGAAATGTGTCTAGTGCAGAGGTGTCCAATCCAGACCTCGAGGGCCGGCCTCATGCTGGTTTTCAAGTTGTTTACCTGGATCAAGTGTGTTTAGCTAATAGGGAGCTTCAATGACCTCGAGGTCTGGATTTGGAGAATATTAGCGCAGCATATGAACAATTAATCAGATATAGACATAGCATAAAGAGCACGCTACGAGTCAACTCAACTCTTTATGTAACTTCAAATGACTAAATCCATAAATTCTTCGTCCACTGTTTAACTTTGGAATAAAGCCTGGAGTAAAACTGAGCTGTGCTTCTTCTTCTGCATTGCTGTCACTAGCAAATACTGATGCACACACCCATAGTGCCCTCTAGTGGTTGTTTCTATTTATTTTTTTAAAATCACATATAAATCGCACCTGAGTAAAAGTTGTACTTGTGACCAAAGAATACAAAAAAACTGACGTACTCTGAAAAAGACAGTAGATTCAAGTTTCTCTGTCTCCATGGCTACCGTTACATACGATCACGTCCGACCTCTGCGATCTGGCCTCTCCGGCGCTCCAAATCCGTTTCGTTTTGTTCAAAGTTGCAGCACTTTTTGTGAATCTGGGCTATTGAAAACCTAAATCGTAATAAATGTGGGTTTATCGCGTGAACCTACGTGAGTACGAAGTTTCGTGAGGTTGGTAGCAGAGCCTGTACCTACAGCCATCCCATAGCCAATGGGATTCATGCGCTGTAGCTAGACCACTCCCACGTTGCATCGAAGCCGTGACGCTTGCAATGGGAGCCCGGGGTTAGTCCATTTTCCCCTTTAGCTCTGAAATAAGTTATCTTCTTAGCTTGAAATTAATTCTTATGACTAATCACTGAGCCTTAATCGAGGTACATAAATGCGGTTATAAATATTAGATAATTTTAACGATTCATTTGTTTTGATTCGATTTGAATCCCATTCATAGTCTATTGGTTCATTTTAAGCGATACGATTCACTGACCTTTAATGGATTCAGGACATCTTTACCCAAAACTTCCACCAGTGTGACTCTGAGATAAATACCTGGTACTCAACAGTGCAGGTGAAGTTTTCTAGATTCCTTGTATTTCTTTAAGATAATCAAGTGTAATTTAAATATGTATTAAACTGATCAATCTGGTGAGATCATAGGAATAGAAATCAATTAATCGTAACACTGCTAACAATTACCATTAATTAACTGTACATATTCATCTCACAGTTTTATTGCACTGTCTTCGTGACACATTAATAAGCTTGCACAGGCTCTAATTTGCTTCTGCCCCTTAACTTCCACGTCTCCTCATCCTTGCCTGTTATTTGGCTCTTATTCTGGGCATTACTTGGGCATTGGCAGGCTCAGCCAGCTGCTCCACTTAGACCTAAATAGCATTCCCGTTGGCATGGTTACTCATAACAGATGTTGGGGGGAAAATGATTTAAACAGGAATTCTGCATACAGTTCGGCATCTAAACCAACGTAGAATAATGTCTTAAAATCAGAATCTAACACTTGGTGGAGTAACAGAGGGAGATGGAGTAGAGGGAGGTGAAGGGGTAGCAGGATTAGAGTGCAGTAATGGGACGGGGACGTTTGGGTGAGGGGGTAACCTTGTGTTGGCTGAGCTGCTGGCAGGATCATAGCTCTGAAAGCTTTATTGTGATTTGTAATTATGTGGTTTTTCGTGGGGCCCTGGTTTGGTGTGCTCCTCCTGCACTCAGGCTCCTTTTAGCCCAGGAGTAGTGAGTAAGAGAACAGAGACGGGGTGGGACCCCGCCCACCGCCTAACCAGGACCAGGCCGACAACGCTGTGGTTATTCCGCTGTTGACCTTCATTAGAGATTCTACTGTATTTGCTACATTAAATACATCTTGAATGAGAACATTCTTATTTTGAATGACTTATTTTAGTCGTTGAAGTCTGTATTTATCGTCATAACTACGTTTGATTATGTGCTGACCATTCAAAAGAAGAGTTTGCACATTTCTTTATTAGAAAACCGATCACATAGAAAACCAAAGTCACCAATTAGTGTATAGAAGAGTGTCATTTATCTACCGTTTATATTTGATCAATTAATACATCAAGTTAGGGCTGCCACGATTAGTCGACTAATCGACGACTAATTGACTATTGAAATAGTCGGGGACTAATATAAAAGTCAGAGTGCAGTAAAGTTGAACAAAATTGTGAGCATTCAACACCAAAAAATGCACTTTTTTATATTTGAGTCAGTGAGACCAAAACTTTACCTTTAGTGAAAATAGTTCCTTGTTTCAGATGCCGACCTCATTTGATTTAATACCAGAAACTAAGGACAGAAGCTGTTGTTAAAAGTTTAATGAACGATCATCTTAATTGTCTTTATTTTATTTGGTTTAAATCTAATGATGGTTAAGATGCGTGTTTACATCCAAATAATCGGTGATTAGTCGACTATTTAAATGATCGTTTATGGCAGCACTACATCAAATACACCATTAAATAGTCCAATACAATTCTGTAGGTTTCACCTCATCAGTGAGTACTAAAAAATGTTAATATAATTAAAAATAAAGACAAATTAAAGAGAGATTCTACGCAAAGTAACTCCGTCTTGTGGTTTTACGTAAAACTGCTTTACGTTCTTTGATTCGCACTTGTTTTACGACATGCTTTACGTTACTTATCGCGAGTGCAGAACGATGGACGTGCAACAGCTGGAAGTTGTTTCCCTGGAGTTTAAACGATGGATAAAGAAATGCAGCCCAAGAAGAAACACTTTGAGCAAGAGAGTGATTTGGTAGCATCTTGGATTCAAGACGTCCGACGATGAGCAGAAGACAGTAATACGTAAACTATGCTAGGAGGCTATTCCCACACCGATGCTAACACAACAATTATCTATCACTCAAGGAAAGTCCATGAAAATGAACACATGAGATTAAAAATAAGAAGTAAGTAGAAGAAGTATCCAAGTACTCGGATACTCGCGATCTGCTCTCGTATATCTGAGTACGAATATTTGCACAAGTCATGATCTTTATAGATATAGTAGAGTGTAGTAAATGATTGTGTAGTAAAATAAGTATTGCTCTGAAATACAGAATAATGTTGGATTTTAATGTATGAACTAAAACAAAGCCGAATGTGCAGCTCTACTGTCACCGGAAGTAAACAAATCTTCAAAATAAAGTTTCCTGTTTTCAAAGTAAAACTATCCAGTGCTTTTTTACACTCAAAAATTGAGGCTGAAGTTCCGCTCACTGACATAAGTTAAAAAAAAACAACAAATTAGCTTTAACATCGGAGTTTTAGCTCCAGTTTTTACATTGTTTTGGTAACTCTTCAATAATTGATGTGCAAAAATATGTTTTTCTACTCCAAAACTTAAAACTTTTGAACAATTTAAAAGCCTAAAAGTATTTTTTAAATTCAATTTAAATACCTTTGATTTATTTTGCTGCATTAAAATGTTCAATTGCGACCATTCAGTTATCTGTAACTTAAAATAGTCAGAAAAGTAAGCTATGACATTTTTTTCCAGAGAAAAACTGAAAATATACTTTGTCATGTATCGTGATATATATCGTTATTGTGATATAGAATAATTGATATTGCGATATACAGTTTTTTTCCCATATTGCCCAGCACTACCACCAATACATAGTCATGCGTCTAAAATAGGAGTGGAGTGAGTGAGCGTCAAAGATGACACTGGAGCCACAAGTTTGAGGCACAATTTTGACTCCAACCAAACGAAAGCCAGAGCAGGTGATGGACGCATGCAGAAGCCTTCCACTGTTGTTCTGAGCTGTGAACAGATTTTGTTGTGTGCGGCCTGTCAGATTCTAGGAAGCTAAATGTGAATTCTTCCCGGTTTTGTTTGCACCATTCCACCTTTTCTGTTCTAAGTAGTGATTTAAAGCTTCTCGTGAGCACGCTCTTTGCTCACTCTGCATTTTAAAAGCTGAAAGCAGGATCTGACGCACGGGCTCAGACTTACCCGCAACATGTGCCAGCTGCCACTCTTTGATTTCCTGTTTTTCTGCCTTTTTTTGAAAAAAAAAAAAAAACTTGGTACAGTTTAAATTGGACAAATTCGATTTAATTCAAATGAAATGTCAAATTAAACTAATTGGAAAGCGTTTAGATGTTGTTTATTAAATGTTAGGAATGATTTTAAGCTTTGTTTTAATTTTCAGTTACTGGTTATAATTTTTTTAGCCATTTTGATCAATGTTTTAATCAAAAATCTAAATCTTGTGATAAATTGTGAGGCCTCTTAAGAGGAGGTTTTTTTTTCAATTCTAAAGGAAGCTTCTTCGTCTTTCCAAGAAATCTGTTGGCTTAACAATAAAACTTCTCAGTTTTGAGTTATTTCTGCATTTTCTCTGGTTCAGTTCCCTATAAGTGGATGGGAAGCCTATAAGATCCTCACAAGATCATTTAAATCAGACTGTATGTCTTTTATTTTTGACAAAAAAAGAAATCAGATGTGGATGGAAGCCGATGAAGAATTCCTCCAGTGTTTTTTTGTGGGGCTGCGACACTTCTCAATTTAAGATCGGAAGACGGGGTTTGGTTATTTTAGTAAACGTGAGCGGGACTTGAGGAAGGAGGAGGCAGACGAGGAGCTTTTTGTTTGTTTCTAAGCTCTCGGCTCCCTTGTAGCTCAAATTATTGGAGCCGTTTGTGACGTAAAGATTCAGCGTTTATTTAATGAATGAAGCGGTTACCGCTGCTCCAGAGACCAAGAAGCGATCAGAGCCGGTCTGCGTGTGTGCAACTGCAGGCCAGGGGAACAGGAAAGGCGGGGTGGAGCTGTGCGGCGCGTTTCCTGTGAAGCAGGAAGTGAGCAAGGTCAAACTGCAGAAGCACTGTGAGCGATTGTTCTGAGCTACTGCTTCTGCCCAAGTTCAAGACCAACGCTCCACTTTTCCCGCTTTATTCTCGTTGCGTTGTTGCATCCAGTTCTGCAACAGTCGTTTCTCGCCAAAAGACATTCACGGGCAACGCGACTGCGTTTCATTATCTTCATACAGCCTGCCAACCACATGAAGGCTGGTATTGTTTGTCCCTGGCTTGTTTTCAGCTGTAAAAGCCTGCATTAAAAGTTAACAGGTCCCTTCAAGTATGTGTGAAGAATAAAGTGTGACCTTTTCATGAAAGAAAAAAGATTAAAGGAGCAGAAAGAAGGATAAACTCAGCTGTTCTTTTAAATATTGACATCTAGCTGTTAATTCTGCATGAAGGCTGCGGTCTGTTTTGTCAACACGTGTTTAAAAAGTGCAGATGGGAGATGGAAACAGTTATTATTATTCACAGTATTTGATTCTGTCGAGATCGAGTTCTAAAATGTGTTTTTTTAAGTAACACAGCTACAGTCAACATTCCACATTTTAAATCTAAAAGAAAAAATTAGAAGTTTTTAAACCAAATCAGAAACAGACTTTAAAGATGTTCCTGTTTCATTTCTCTTTTTAAGAATCATAAACACAAATAAAGTTTGTCAAATACTTTATAATACCCACAGTTTGTCATAGGCATGTTCTCGTGTCTGTATGTCCTAATCCTCGGTGGACTGGAATGAATCTGCTGCAGCATGACTGAATCCAGCATTTCAAAATCATGTTGTTGTTTTTTTTAACTTCCTGTTTTCTTTAAGCACAACTCGTGTGTGTAACTTATTGTTGCAGCTCCAGAAAAGTAACCAAAAAAATCTAAATGTTTGTAACTATTTTGTTTTCTGTTTATTTATTCTCTTAAAGTGATGCCCAGTCTTCTGAGTTATCATCAGAGAAAGAAATGTGACCAAAGATTTGGGAAATTTCAAAATTAATTGACAAAAAAATTTAATTAATATATATATTTTTTATTTGGATGTTATTGGATGCAAGAAAAATCTGTATCTTTGGTCTTCATTGAGTTTTTTTTTTTTAGTTATTACAGTAGAAAACTGAAGTGTTACACAAGTCTCTGGCTGTTTTTGGTCCACAGTCATTGTGTGCAGAGTTCACTTCTTGCTGGAACTCTTTCAGGTCTTAAACTTTAGCCTACATTCCAGCAGGGAGAGGTCTGTGAAATTTGGGGATTTCAAGCATTTTGTGTCTTTAAAACAATAAAAGTGGATTTTGGCTTTTAGCATTTGTTTCAGTGTGTCGTCTTTTGTGACCAAATCCAAAGTAAACCAAAAGGGCTGCGTATCACTGGTGATATCTAGAACAGGGGTCCCAACTACGGCCCACGGGCCGGATCTGGCCCTCCTCCACATTTTGCCCGGCCCCCCGAACTGCTTTGGCTAATTTAAGCTTTTTTCAGTTTGGCTAATTTGGAGTTTAGTTAATATTTCAGCTACATGCTAGCTATTTGGGCTAACTTAGACTGTTTTCAGTTTTTTGGCTAATTTGGCATGTAGCTAATATTTCAGCTATGTGCTAGCTGTATTTGCTTATTTAGACTTTTTTTCTATTTTTTAGGGTAATTTTGAGTGTAGCTAATATTTTAGCTACATGCTAGCGCTTTTGGCTAATTAAGGCTTTTTTTTTCAGTTTTTTTGGCTAATTTGTCATTTAGTTAATATTTCAGCTCCATGCTAGCTGTTTTGGCAAATTTATGCTTTTTTCAGTTTTTTGGCTAATTTGGAGTTTAGTTAATATTTCAGCTCCATTCTAGCTGTTTTGGCTAATTTATGCTTTTTTCAGTTTTTTTGGCTAATTTGGAGTTTAGTTAATATTTCAGCTCCATTCTAGCTGTTTTGGCTAATTTATGCTTTTTTCAGTTTTTTAGGCCAATTTGGAGTTTAGCTGATATTTTAGTTTTATGCTAGCTGTTTTGGCTAAATTAGACTTGTTTCCAGTCTTTTAGGATATGTTTAAGTTTAGCTAATATTTTAGCAACATTCTACCTTTTTTTTTTTGCTAATTTAGGCTTTTTCAGTTTCATAGGCTATTTTGAAGTTTAGCCAATATTCATGCTACATGCTAGCTGTTTTGGTTAATTTCAAACTTTTTGAGTTTTTTGGGGGTGAAATTAGACACTTTGCTAAAATCTTAGCTAGCTATCAGTTGCAGCTTTTTCAACTATCAACTTCAGAAATTTCATTTATCAGCTTTATTGTTTTTAGCTATCAATTTAAGCGTCTTCAGCTATTCTATCGGAGGTAATATATATCTCGTTTTTAAAATGTTTTAGTATTATTTTTTCTGTGAAGATTACCTTTTACTTTTTTTTTAAATGTGGCTGTGTGTTGCTTTCTGGAAACCCATAAATCTTTACTTTTAGGCTGTGATTGTTGCACTTTTTCTGTTAGCCAACAAACCGACCCCATCAGAGAAGAAAACAATTATTTGGCCCTTACAAGAAAAAGTTTGGGAACCCCGATCTAGAATACTAAATACTCGAAATGATCCATTTTCATTGGAGTGGATCTTTAAAAAGAATGTGTTGTTTAGTGTAATCACAGTTTAATATCAGTATGATTCTTTTTTCTAACCCAGCTCTTAATGCAAATGAATGGAGAGAAAACAGTCATTTGTGGACAAATCCCTGAGACATGAAGAGTCTCAGTCTAAAGATTTTCGTGTAGTAAGTGTCAAGTTGTTGTTATTTTTATTTGTGCATTTGTAAATTGTATTTTTTAATTTTGTAATTTTTGTACTTTTGCATAAAATTAACTATAAGAGTTACAAATCAAGAATCGGGGTCTATTTTCTCTCCATAAATATGACAGTGCATCTTTACCATGGATGAAGGAAGTCTGGATTTGGACAAAGTACTTGCAGTAAAACTCACTTTACTAAGTGTTATGTATATAACCAGAACAACAATGATGCTGGGCAATGCTTTTATGACTTATTCAGAAATTCACTTCTGCCTTTTTTGTCCATCGTCCTGACTTTTATCATCCAGTTTTTCCAGGCTTGTAAGCATCATCAGAAAGGTGAGATTTTAGCTGGTTTTCCTTCAGTGAAAATGCTTTTGCTTCCTCTTCAGTAGCGATAAGAGAGGCTATGTTTTGTCCTCCTCCAGGACCAAGATATAGAGGGGACTATCTTGACTTTGTAATTGTCAAACAAAATAATACAAGTTTTTCCGCTATTATAAGCTGAAAAGTTGAAATGGACATGAAAGAGCTGCATCTCTGAAGGTGCTGTTGGATGAGAGGTTCATCTCATTAGATCAGGATGTGGTTTCTGTTGAGAGGGAGCTGCGTGTAGGTGGAGGATCCTTAAAAAATAAAAAAATGAGACTCACAAGCTCTGCAATTTACCAAAATGGCTTTTTACAAACAAACCTGTAAAACATGTAACAGCTCCATGCTCTGCAGAACCACCCTGTGAATAATCCATCATTATATACATGGTCCAGAGAGACGTTTTATTGTTTTCCGTGTGTAAAAATGCTGAAGAATAAATCTGCTTTATTTCTTTTTTTTTGGCCTACTTGTCTGGTTCAGTGAATAGTAACTGTAGTAGTGTGGAAAGATCCAGATAGGTAAGGGTTTTAGCGCTCTGGTTTCTATAGCGATTATCTGTGGTGTGCTGTGTTTTGAAAGCAAACAGGTCTGTTTTGACACAATGACGAGCTGCAAGGATGTGACCGATAATAATGGAGACTCCAGATGACTCCGTCACTGAAAAGGGTCCAGTTGTCTCTAACCAGAACATTTATCCAGTGTATTTTTGGTTGTTGATAAATATAAAATAAACTAACATACCTAATTTGTGATTAGGCTTCGTAGGCAGATGTTCCACTTTTGGTGACTTTGCATCACCAAGTGTATCATCTGGAGAATTCTGTGGTTTTGGTTTTTTCCTGTTAGTTTTAAAGTGAAAACCTTTATCAGTAAACCTTTGTGTTTTTGTTCAGTTTTTTAGCTCTTTTCAGAACTCTGCATCGTCTTCCGGTTACTAAACAATGCCGAGATGAAGGAATATGAAGGTTTTGATTTTCTCCCAAATAGATTTTGTGGTCTGCTGCTAATAGGTCAACATTAGGAACCTTTGGTGTTATGGTGCAGCAGTGTTTGCAAAAGTAGACTAAACGAGCAATTAAGACGTCTCCTGTGTTGTAGTTCAACGTTATAACTGGACTGAGAAAGTGTGGTGTCCCCCTTAGAAAATGTCAGTTCAGTCGCCATTTTTCACCACATGGACTTCGCCATGTTGGAACCAGAAATTGTCAGTAAGGTTATCGTTTCTATGGCAACCACTCTCATCAATCCAGGAGTGAGCTTGTTGGAAGTCCACATCCCTACCAGTTGAAAATGACGTTTTAACGTGAGACCACATTTTTTATTGGGCCATCTGATGGGTCAATTTATAACTTGAATAACTTGAAAAAAAATTAGGATTTCTGACATGCTCAAAAAAAAAGAAGTATCAGATCAAGAACGGTTCTTCTGATATATTTAGCTGCTCGTTTGTCTATTTAAGTCTCTGGGATTTTGACTTCTTGGAACCAGCCAGTACTTCCTGTTTGGGGGGGGTCACTCAGTCCTGTTCTCATATACAGTCAATATTTGGAGCCCATTTATTTGACATTGAATCCTTTCTTTTTTACGTTTGACTTTCAGTTAAGCGTTTTTTTATTCTTTAAATATTGTAAATATTTTGACTTGAGCAAGTTTTAGAGTGTATTATTGGGGTTTTAATGATCAAATGAGTCTTTTAATACGACTGAATCCCTGCAGCTGCCAGTATGTTTACATTTTAGTGCAAAAAGAAAAGCTTAAGAGGAATAAGAATAAACAAAATAAAAGCACAGGAAGTAAAACGTCACCAAAGCCTTTGGCTGAGATTGAGACCGATACGTCCTCACACAGACCCTTTTATCGTCGTCCTAAGTGTACACAGTAGTGCTAGATCGGATTGAAATTCTGCAAGTAGAATAAAGCACAAACATTTTTTTTTCATTTTTTTTTTGTACCCTAGTTTACCTGGAGTCACCCCCTGTGGCGACTGACTAAAATGTGAAAACTTCAGCTTTAAGACGGTGTCATTAAGGTTTTATGACAACCTGTTGGGATGTTTCTACTCCAGAAAGTCAGAGAAATGTTAGAGAAATACGCGAGCAATGCCTCTGATGTTCTGTGGTTTTACTGAATTTGCTTAAATAATCACAACTTTTGCTCATGTTATGGTTTTGTTTTAGATTTGGTCTCTTTTAATGGTTCCAAATGTGCATTTGTGGGATGAGCAGCAGAACTCGGTATGTGGGTTGCATAAAGAAAGATTTGCCAAATCTTCTCTGCCAGAGCCAGTTTATTACTGCTGCGTTTAAACTCTTTGAAATGGATGTTGATTACAATAGTGTTCCAATTTGAAAAGAAATGCATGCGATCTATTGCATAAATATTTTCGTCTGTCAGCAGATTTATGAATGTAAGGAGTTTTAGGTAGATATTGATCTACATCCAGTAAATGTATATTTCTCTTGCATACATACACTTTACATAGAACCAAACATAAAGAGAAGTGCTCCATTCAACAGTCTAAAGAATGTTTTTTAAACTTAATCTTAATGTGTTATAAAAAAAATCACTTTTAAATATTTACTAATTGGAAAGTTACAATGATGATAAACCTTTATTTTCGTTTATACTAAGTAATAAAAATAAGAAGTGACATATTGAACTTAACCAAAAAAAAAGCTTTAACTTTTTGAAATACTTGTTAAAATATAATAACTAAGTGTTGTTGGTGCACTTGTTTGTGTTTAGGATAGATGAGGTCACATCTAAGGGGTTCCACATAGAGAATAATGCAGTGGAGGATGTCTGCTGAGCTCAGTGATACAGGACAGTTGAGGACAAACGACAGATGGTGGTCTAAACTGCTTTTTGATTAAGTGCTTTTTCTCAAAAAATAATCTTTACATGCACGTCTTGACAGTCTTTCAATTCATTTATGGATTGTAAAAGATGCATTAAAACTTTCAAGAGCTGGTCAATTTTACAGATCATCTATGTTTTTATGATCGTTTTGCTCAACCTTTGTATAATTTTTAACCAAAACAACCTTTTACAACTTTATTATACTATACTTTTCAAATAAATAAGAATAACGAGTGACCTTCACCTGGTGAAACTCCTGGTATTTATCTGGGTTGTAGTGTCAACGTTAGAAGCAGTTTATGGCTTAGGGCTGCCACGATTAGTCGAATAATCGACTATTTTAATAGTCGACGACTAATTTAATAGTCGATTAGTTGTTACTTTATATTATATGGAGTCAGAGGGTAGTAAAGTAGAATGTTAAAATGACATTCTGATAGCTTTTTAGACCATTTTTGAATTTATTCAGGTTTTTAGGCTGTTTTGGAGTTTAGCTAATATTTCAGCTACAGGCTAGCTATTTTGGCTAATGTAGGATTTTTTCCGTTTTTTAGGCTAATTTGAACTTTAGCTACATGCTAGCTTATTGGCTAATTTAGGCTTTTTTAACAGTTTTTTTAGGCTAATTTGGAGTTTAACTAATATTTTAGTTAAATGCTAGCTTTTTTTTGCTAATTTAGCTTTTTTCCAGCTTTTAGGCTAATTTGGAGTTTAGCTAATATTTCAGCTACATGCTAGCTATATTGGCTAATTAAGTTTTTTTCAGTTTTTTAGGCTAATTTAGAGTTTAGCGATTATTTGAGCTGGCTATCATCATCAGCGTTTTCAGCTATTAGCTTCAGTGTTTTTAGCTACCAATTTCATCATCTTCAGCTGCCGAATTCAGCTTACATCATTCACACTAGCATTATTGCAGGTAATGCCATATATCTAGTTTTTAGTTAGTTTAAAGCTAATGATAGTTGGGATGTGTGTCAAATAATCAGAAAAAATAATCTGTGATTAGTCGACTATTAAAATAATCGTTTGTTGCAGCACTATTTATAACCCTGAAATTGTTTGGAATAATTTTTCAAGATTACAGTAGTTATCAAAAGTTGCACTTTCTTGGTTTTTAGTAAATTGTAGTTTTTGTTCAACTATTAAACTTGTTCATCTTAGATTATCTCGACGAGGGAAGACGTGTGAAGTGGCCGTGAGCTCTGTAATCCCAGACAGACAGGAAAGGTGTCGGTGAAGTGCAAGTCACTGCCTGTATGCTCT
>NC_050516.1:32149747-32152493 GCF_002922805.2 Oryzias melastigma
CCGGACTCTATCTGCAGATACTTAAAACCAACTGTCTCTGAGTTTGATTGTGGCCATAGATTTCTGATCAGGACATCTCTACTGAGGAGCAATTGTAAACTTTCTTGTTGTTTGCTCTGTGCTGACTGAAAAACGTTTTCTGTGACGACAACATTTCTGTTAATGATTAAGAAATGCCATTTAGCGCCTTATTTAGGCCTTGAACTTTTCTCTTGATGCTCTAAATTAGACGCGTGAGCTTTCCACTGATAAATGTGTGTTTTTATTTGTTGGGGAAGGCAGGGGTGTTGGAAGGGCTTTAAAGTTGGGCCTAATAAAGATCCAGGACTCTTGAACTTGGATAAAAGTTTCCGAGCTTAATTTAAAATGAGATGAAATCCTGAGTGATGATATTTACTCTGGCTGTGGCAGGTACACTGCTCTGTCCGGGCCTTTCATGTCGCGGGCTTCAAGGCCAGAACGGAGGATCAGGCGTCACAGCAGCCTTGGCTGCTCTTTGATGGATGGCCTTTCAGTTATGAATAATTATTCTTACTCAGACCGGGGTCTGGTGACTTTGTAAATTGTTATCTTCAAACATAGAGGCAAAAAAATGAAATGGTGGTCTGGTCTGTGTTTTCTAGACTGTTTATTTGTGTCACCTGAACCCTAATTATTTCAAATTTACTCCACTTTTGTCGGATTTGATTTCAATTGTACCTGATTACAGTTTTTTTCTTTTGATACTTTTGTTTTATTTTATAGTTTCTATTACATCCCCAATGGGCAAACCGGCCCAGAGTCTAGGGGATAAATACCAAAAAGAGACAAATACCAAGAAAGAATAAAAAGAACACCGTTTATTAAATAAACAAAACCCTGTGTCCTGAAAGAAAGAGCAAAATCAAATAATTAAGTGTGCTGGTTAAAACAAAAAGAGAAACCAAAGGGAATGGGAACCTAAAATAAGTCATGGAGACTGCTGACCCATCCAATGTCGACCGTCAGAGACAGCAGCTCCCTGCTAATGGCTGCCTAACCAAAACTACCCAAAGAAAACAAACAAACAAATCCCGCAAATCAAGACTACCAAGGTCCAACCCCAAACTAACATAGCAAAACCCAGCAGTGTAAGACTGCCGAGGACAAAATTGTTCTGTCATAGATGATATTGTAGATCTATTTTTTGATTTGTTTTAGAAATAACACAAACTGCATTTTTGATCTCACTAATATCGTGTCTGATATTTTACTACTGAATGTGGTCAAATGGAGAAGCAGAATGTCTCTTTCTAGTGTTTTCCTGAGCTTCTCCCGCAGCTCATTTCTCATGTGATGCTGCACCAATCTATAATTTATTGAACTTTTATTCTCCTGGTTTTTTGAGACTCCAGAAGAATAAGCACGTGTGTGTCTGCAAAGAATAATGCAGAAGAGGGCCTAGTAATGGATCCATGTATAATACATCAAGGGTATATTTTGCAGTTGGCCGTGATGGTAGAATCCCCAGAGCTCAGGACTCCTACACTGTGTACCTTCGCTCGAAGCAACTGATTAAATACTGAATTTTGATCTTATTTCTGTAAAACGGCCCTTTTTTTTCTCACTTGTGAGGCTTTGGCTCGTGTACCTGCAGGCTTCTCATCTGTCATTGCAATGTTTTAGGGTCAAATTGAGGGGGACGAATGATGCGTGTGCTAATAGAATCTCGGTGAGCGCGCACACAACATTTTATGGCAAGCTAAAGGGGTCAATTATCGCCAGGAAAAGTTAAGTAAAAAACGGCGTCTTGGCCATGAAAAATGCAACTTTTAATGCATGTTTTAAAAGTTGCACATGAATTATGGCGTCTTGTGTTGTCCCAAAACGGGTGTAAAAATCTGCGTTTTAGCGTCTACAAACTCCGTCAAAAGTGCCGTTCTAGTGCGGGCAAAACGGTTGTTTTGTCGAATACGTTGTTTTGCCGAGGGTCTTTCCAAATCCCTCTTGTAGTCTAGCAGTTAAGAGATTTGCACGAGTTTATTCTACTCAAAAAATAAACTTTTTTGGAAAAGTTTGTAATTGTGAGCTTGATCCCACGGCATTACACAGCAATTTCTTCGTTTGTTTTTTCTTTTCTTTTGCTGACTTTTAGCAACAGTATTATCTTGATTGCAGTGTTTCTTTTTTGTTCTTCATCTTCTTTTTTTGTTGTTTTTACAAGTATGTATTACATTAATAAACTTTTACAAATCTTAAAATAGCCTTTCTTTCAGACAATTAGAAATATTTTTGTAGTCCATAAATTACCAAGCCAACATGCTGTTTAGTGCTGCCACGATTAGTCGACTAATCAACGACTAATCGACTCTTAAAATAGTCGACAACTAATTTAATAGTTGATTAGTCGTTACTTTATATCGATGAGGAAAATCAAGACGTTAATGTTTGTTATTTCGGTGTCTCCACCCGGTGACTTCCCCGTGTTAAATATCTATTGATAAATGTACATACTTTTTATGTTATGTATCCTGTCAAAACTGTCCGTGGTTTTTGTTTTTGGTGGAACTGAACATTTGTATTCGGTTTCATTAGCATAACTCTGACAAAAAAAGTCCATCAAACTTTATTTATTGTTGTACTAATGGTTGTAAGTTGGTTTTCTCATCCTCTCACCCCTGTAGTTATTTATGGTTGTATCATTAAAAACTTTTCATAAAACTATAACTCATAGTTTAAACATTACAAAGCAAAAGCTTTAGTTTATTTAGTCATTCTTTATCTAAAC
>NC_050516.1:32154401-32188577 GCF_002922805.2 Oryzias melastigma
AGCTTTTTGTCAAGTCACAGTTGAAGCACACAGGACTTTTGTATGCATCAAATGAATTTGCATAACTTTAGGCAAACTTATTTTTAGTGTCTTCTGTGGAACTCGATCTGTACAAATAGTTGAGTTTTTGTATCCAGTGGAACACGCCAGTATTTAGGAGTTACTGGGGGTGAAACTGATCACAAAACTCACGCTTCAGATCATTAAAAAAGTTTTAAAAAACTGGGAAAAAAAGAAGAAGATAAAAGCCTAAAATTAGCTTTTGAAAAGCTTTAAAATATTTATTTGAGAAGACGTATATAAAGTTCTTCAAAGTAAAAATCGTCAAGGAAAAAGTTAGTGTTTCCACACATTGGATTGTAATGATGACTTGGTCATTTTTTGCTGCATCATCGTCTGCTGTGATGGTACGTTCAATTATAGTAAAATAAACCTACAGTACTTCAATCTAAATGGTATTTTCCAAAAACAATGATAATCTATTCATTTTATTTTGAAATTATTTAATATGGTATAGATGAATTTAGATTGATTGAACTCCCACAGCCGTCTGTTACCGATCCATGCTCATCAAAAGCACTGTAAACATTTATTGAAGAACATTGGAGTATTGCTCAACATTAAGAGTTTTTTCCTCTTTTTAATCCAGAACAATAGACTGTTCTGCAGCGTAGAGTCCAGATTCATCCAGAATAATCACCTGATCCAGATTGTAATGATCCTCCACTGTTATCTTTTTAATTTTCCCTCCATTTCTGATGCAGCTTCTCTGTCGCTGTAGTCACAGTTACGCCATCATCTACACCTGATGGTCCAACGCTCAAAGGAAACGCTCACTTGACCGTCCGGACCGTTCTAAACCGGCCAAGAGGGGAGTGGTCTGGTCCGGACCGCTCAGTGGAAACGACGTATTGGTTTTGTTATTGTAGAATGATCTCATTGCATTTCTCATACACTTCAGCCTGGTTTCCACTGAGCGGTCCAGTCCGGTCTGGTCTGGTATTTTGAGTCTTTCATTGGTAAAATGGACCCATTAAACAGTCCCAAACCTTACCTGTTGAGGGCCCTCATGTGTTGTAGGTGCATAAAAAATCCATGGAAATGAGGTTTTAGTGATACGGTTCCACGTAACACAAAGAGGACTTAAAGGTCCATGATCTTCTCTCCCCAATCGCCTACAACTACATGAAATTAGTATATATTTAGGTCAATTATATTAAGAAAGATTCAAAATGGGAATATACGACGGAGTATTAGGGCCACGTTATAAAGAAAATGTTATTTTTAAAATTACGACTTTAAATTTCGTAAATTTACGGGAAAAAAGTCGTAACTGCTAAATTATTAAAATAGTCGTTAATTTATGACTTTAAAAGTCATAGGCTACATTTAGATTTAAAGTTGAAAATTTATGAAAAAAAAAAAAACTTGGAATATTACTTTTTGTTGGTGGCCCTAATACTCCGTCGTAGGAATAAAACAAAAAGCTTTAAAATACTGAAGTTCATCTGATCAGCAGTGAGCAAACTCTGGAGTGACGCTAAAAACTGGTGACATCAAAATAATAAAATGCATATTTTATGGAAAACTTAAAAATTGCAAAAGTAAAACATAGAATAAGGAACGGCATAAATATAATTGTCTTTAAATTAGTCTAAGGAGATGGTTTGTGGCTCCCCATCGACACTCGGCGGTGGACATCCTGCGTGTCGCGGTGCTGATTGCAATGGCCCGTGCCCAAACACCAACAGCGAGGCCTGTGTTCTCCTGCAGCGTCCCACACTGCCGCCTTTGTGTCAGCTCCCGCTCCCAACAGGACAGGTTACACTTTATCCAAACACGTGCACGTTTATTCCTGCACATCGTAAAAGCCTCAATGCCATTGGGAGGCTGTTCTCGATCCATTTGCATTTCACTTTGATGAGGCTGTGGTTGTGAGGTGCTCTGAATGAGATAAAGAGTTTTTTTCTAGAAATATCAAACTATTCAAAGGTGTTAAAATAATTCAGCTCTAAGCTGCAGAGGAGGTTTGATTTTTTTGTACTCTGTGGACTCTGAAAATTTGTTTTCAATTTAAGGAAACCTGTTTGTTCCAACGCTCCACTTAGCAGGGTAATATATTCATTCACTAAGAAATTAAATTGCTTTAAATTTTGTTTTTTTTTCCCCCAACCAGTTTGGCAGACAATTTAGTGCTGAACCATAAACTCTTTGGGAGAGTCTTAATAAAAATTAAAAAAACAATGAAAAGTGGACTATATCCATAATTCTAATAACTTAAAGTGTAGAAATGTCTCAATTATCCTCAAATCTGTCATTTACTCATGTTCTCATAGTAGTACTGAATACAAAAACACAGAACTGATTTAACGGCAGAAATCAAAAGTTCTTTTTTGTCATTGTTGCACAAGAAACTTGTGACACAAAATGTTGTATTCATACATGTTTTATTTACTAGTCTATATGATTACATGAACCGTTGATTCATCTCATTTCCATAACCAATTATTTAATTTGAACCAAGTGGAACATGGAGAGACTTTTTTGACCTGAAAAATGAGTACTAAAAATGAGAACTAATTAATTGGATGAATCAACATTATATTTTTATTTTTTTTCTCAGCCATCATGTGTACAATGGAAATGTTTGCATACAGGACTTTTACTGGGGCTGTGTTGATAAACTCAATTAATCGATCTAAGATTAACAGATTAATAACCGATCCATAAAAATAGAAACCGATTGAGCACATAATGCTAAAGTCCGCTAGCTTGATGCTAATGTTTAATGGGATTTACCATTGGACGGCTAATGCTAACAAACATCTTTATAAACTTACAGACATGAATTTCTAAACTCTTTTAAGGAAAAGTAACTGTGTTCTAAAACAGTTTTTCGCTCATACTTTCTTCTTCTTCTAGAATAAGATGTAATGCGTGATCGCCACCTAGTGGCCAAACTGAAACGTGCTCCAGGAGAAGCAGAACAATGTTTATAATGTTAATGATCTAAACATTTCTGTTAGAACTTCTCCTTTAGAGAATCCATGTAACTCTGGATTATATTAACAATCTCATTATTTCACTGATACATTTACAGTATGTGAACTGGATCAGAATAAAATAAATAAATTCAAAACATAGAGCAGATTATTCATGTATTCTTAGACGCGTGTCTTAATGTGTAACTTATGTTAACTCAAATTGAATTGAATCGAGTGGATGAAGAGAATAGAAAAAAATATGTATTATTATTATTATGATGTATTTTTTAGTGGATTTTATGTTTTCATACAATTAAAATACATTTTTAAATAGATAATTGTATTAATTATTAGAGGATAAACTGTTGCTGTAATTGAGTCATCCTGAACTTCAGTTCCACATAAGGAGCTAATCGCTGGCTGTAAAAACTGTCTTGGTCCATCATTGCTCTGAAGTTACCGTGTGCGTGCACGCACACACGCACACACACACACACACACACACACACTTGCATTGGGTGTATACGTGTTGCATAGTTGCACATTTTCAGGGTCACCCTGTAAAGACTTTACCCCGGGCGAGTGCTAATGGAGAGTGTATCGCAGGCAGCTCTGTGTATGTTTATGCATGCGTGTGTGCACGTGCGTGTGTGCACGTGTGTGTGCACGTCATGGCAGATGAGGTCTCCGGTTGCCTTGGCCTGCTAAAATAAACATCATAGAGGATAAGAAAAGCCTACATCCTGTCTGTCCAAGAAAGACGTTTCCATTAAAAAGTTAACTGTGATGAAGCGGGAGTGAATGAACGCAGCGGCGGCGGTTTGTGTTTTTGGTGGAGACTCTGTGGTCGTTTGCCTCCGTAGCCGACTTCCCTCCAGCTTCAGACCAAAGCTGTTTGGGGGGGAGAAGGCAGTGAGACACGCGTCCAGATGTGAGACAGCTTAGCTGGATGCCTGTTTACATTTCCCAGCGAACAGGAGCGTATTTTTAACCTCTGCCTGTTTTTGTTCTGTCTGCAGGTGCTGGGGAGTCGGGGAAGAGCACCATTGTGAAGCAGATGAAGTGAGTAACTGCTCTTTGTGTTGCTTTTCCTCTAATGAGTAATGAGCGGCAAAAGCAAATAATATTAGTCCAACAAATACGTGTGTATGTCATGCTTACAGATTGTATACAAATGCCCTGCAGTAAATAAATATATAAATGAAATTTACTTTGACAGGGCTCCTCAGATAAGAACAAACATTCCTGATTGTCATTAAATGGAATGTGTGCAACAAATATTAGTTTGGTGATACGGGAAAAGTGACGCTAAACAAAAACCATATGAAGGTTAAACATTAAAAGACCCACTCCATTCATCTGTTGATCTATTTTCAAATCGTTCCCAGCGTTCTTTTAATCATTATTATGTCGTTTTCAGTCAAAAATATTATATCTGTTTTTTAGAACATAGTTGGTTTAGAGCGCCAAGAGTTTATCAGAAATTTACTTCAGATTTGTGGGCGGGACTGTTGGTGCAGAGTCCGCCCACACTTACCATCATCCTTTTGTTTACACAAAAAACAGTAACAAGAGTTCTAAAACCAACGAGATATAAAGCTACAGTTTTGGTCAGAAATTGAGGATAAATTAATCAAATGGGAAACAATTTGTCTTAATTTTTGATTTAATTTTTTAACACTGCACACACCCTGATCAGTTTATGTACCAAGAAACTGATCAACCAAAGCCTCCAAAATCCCTCCATGAAGGACATCCACGTTTCTTCAGCCAAAGCAGCGCATGGACACGGTGTCCAAAGCTTTATTCCTCTTTACTAGAGGGGAGTCACTCCCCCAACAGCCCTCCTTCACCAGATTTAACACTTTTTTTTGTTCTCCAGATTTCTACAGGACATTTAATCACTCTAGTCTAACAAGTAACAATCAGTTAACACCACAGCCTCAAAAATAATTATTCTGCAGAATTAAATCTAAATTATTTTGAAAGAATTATTAGGGTGTACTTTACTTCAAATGTCTGTGTGAATTGATTAACAGTAATATGGATCAGGTGGACACAAACAAAGTTGTCCATTTGCGATTGAAGGCGATCTCTTGGTAATTTCTTGGTCTTTTCAAGTTGCTTCAGAGCTGATGTGTTGTTTCTACGGGGCTGAAAACAGCTCAGCCTTTCAGTGGTCTGGCTGCCTCTCTCAGTGCCTCACGTGGAGCTCCCTAGAATTTCAATGAGGTTCCATTCAGCACAGAACCACTGCCACACATCAGGGGTTCTGTTTGGTGGCCCAGTCATTTTCACTCAGACAGGTTCCTTCCCGCCTCACTGATTACGTTAAAAATTAAGGGTACAAACATTGTAAACATACAGTCCTCATATATTTTGTAGAGCTGTCAGGCGATTAAATTATTGAATCGCGATTAATCGCATTTCTTGAGTTAACGCGATTAATCTCAAATTAATATGTGGCTTTTTAAGGAAAAAAATGTGAAATTTAACAGTTTAACAGTTTAACAGTTTAACAGTTCTACATTAATTATGAAAACAAGAATGACAAAATTAATAGTTTTCATCAGAAATACTCTATTTTGTAACATTGTATTGAGATAAACTTTCTTAACAATAAAAGGCTGTAACATAAAATGCCTAACAAAAGCCCAAGTGCAAGTGAAGGGCATTTTAAATTCAAAACTTCAATCAACGTTCAGTAAAATAAAAAAAAAAAACATCAAAAATAACATTTCCATAACACTTTCATGTTCATTTTTTGTCAGGACCAAATCTTTTCCTCCTCTGCTGAACTACAGTAATAAATGAAATAGAGATTTATCATTTCCAATGAACTTTTGTTTTTTAAAACATTAAAGACTGAGAAAAGCGGGATACACTGTGGATAGTTTGACAGTCTGTTACTGCCGCCGCGTTCTCTGGCTGCAGCTCGATGCAGCGACGTGTCCAGCGGAGCTCATCATGAATATGCCGGCAGACAGACCGCTATGCTGGGGCTGGATCACGCTTAAACCTCCAGAACATTTAAAACGTCCCCCGGTGCGCTTGCTGTTCGGAACGTCGGGGGTCCGCAGCTCTCGGGACGCGGCGCCGGACGTGAGCCGGTACCACCAGACGTGGTACTGAACGCGATCCGGAGCCGGGTTAGGGTGCAGGAGCTCTCCAGGTCCTAGTGCCGGCCGGTTTTAGCTCGCAGCTCGTGGTTGGAGTGCCGACCGTGATCTAGTTAGAGCAGCCGGTGAGGTTGAGGGCGGGACGCCCGCGCGCGGTATGGAAAGGCACGTATGAGAAAAATCTGCGATTAATGCGTCAAAAAAATTGTCGGCGTCAACATGTCAGATTAACGCGTTTTTAACGCGACAAATCTGACGGCCCTAATATTTTGTTAACTTTTTTTTTTTTTATTGTCGTGCTGTTTTCTCACAGAACGTGCTTCATTTTTCAGGATTATTCATGAAGATGGCTATTCAGAAGATGAGTGTAAGCAGTACAGAGCAGTCGTCTACAGCAACACCGTCCAGTCCATCATGGCCATCATCAAAGCCATGTCTTTCCTGCATCTGGCCTATGAAAACCCTGAAAGAGAGGTGAGTTTCTAAGAACAAATTAAAGTCATTTTTAAAACAAGACGCAACAGGGAAGCGAATGGCTTTGTTAAAGAGGAACAAGAACTGAGATATTAGTGTTGGGATTTTAGAGCATATATGAAGTGAATGAATGGATTTGGTTTTGTACTTCCTAGGATTGATTAACTGCCTCACATTGCAGAGTAAAGGCAGCATGTTGGTTTACTAACAGAACACACCTACTTTGACCTCCATCTGGAATGGACTCCAGGCTCATGTAATGGTTAACCAATACATGGAAGTCTGGCCTCTGTAGCCAACATCCCAAGTTTATGTAGGTCATTGTCTGAAAGGGTCATATAGTGGCGTCATGAAGGTGATGCTGTTAATGTAGTCTTGGTTAAATACACATTGATCAAACTCTGGTTTTTGTTTTATTCTTTGAAACATGCTTTCTCTTCATCTTACCTGCATTAAGTAACAACAGATTACTAAATACTATTAAAGGGACCATACCATAAAGTAAACTATATCCATATATATGATCATATATTTCCTTTGGAACACTAAAAAACAGATTATTTGTGAAATATTAGTTATTTGTGAACTCTTTTCATACCTGGAAGTAAAACGACTCGATCTCTGAGGCTCCGCCTTTCACTCCTTGAGGGTGCCGCCCATTACTTGACGTCATCCTAGAGCCGGCCTTTTCAGCGTGTCACCCTGGAAAAATGTATTCATAAACGTTTATTTATGTACATACTGTCTAACCCGAGCGATTATCCCCAAAATCCTTTTCTCTATGAAGCACCATTAATCCCTGAATCAAGGGAATCAAATCCTTTTCACTTTAATGCAGATCATTTTCCTGGAGACACGTGCACCTTTCCGTCTTTGCTCAATAATCCATTTTCAAATCAGTTCTTCTAATTTGTCGTTCACTTATTTCATCATGAAATAGTCTACTCCCCTTCTCCACCATGAAATAGTTTGCTCTCAACCAGGAAATAGTCTGCTCCCCTTCTCAACCGTGAAATAGTCTGCTCCCCTTCTCCACCATGAAATAGTTTGCTCCCGTTCTCCATCATGAAATAGTCTGCTCCCCTTCTCCACCGTCAAATAGTCTTCTCTCAACCAGGAAATAGTCTGATCCCCTTCTCCACCGTGAAATAGTTTGCTCTCAACCAGGAAATAGTCTGATCCCCTTCTCCACCATGAAATAGTCTGCTCCCCTTCTCCACCAGGAAATAGTCTGATCCCCTTCCCCACTGTGAAATAGTCTGCCGATTCCTCACCAGAATGTTCTGTGGTGTATGCTACCGCACGAAGTTCAAACACTAAATTGAACGACCGTTTTATCGCTAAAATGGATCATAACACAGACGTCCGGCGTCTGCACGACTGAACACGAGCCGGAGGTGGGGGAAGCTAGCTAACCACTGCTAGCTTCACAGAGAAAGTGTTTATGTTAGCCTGGGGGCGGAGCAGACTCTTCCTGGAGGGGGCGGTTCTAAACTTGTGATGTAAGCACGTTTTTGTGGGTATGGGAGGGGCTGCTGTTGAGAGATTACTCAGAAATACATGAACGGGTCAAAATACCACTTTGGGTTTCTTTATAGTGAAGAATGACCAGTAGAATACACTTAAAGATCAAGAAGTGGATTTTTCATGGTGTGGCCCTTTTAAGTGAATGAACCAACCTTGAAACTTCCTGTTGAAATAAAGAATCAGTTTAAGAAGGAAAACTTTCATTCATTTTCTGAACCTGCTGAATCGTCTCTGGGGTCATGGAGTTGCTGGAGCCTATCCCAATCCCTGAGGGGCCACTCGTTGACTCCTAGGGACAAAGTAGAATCACCAATGAACCTGTCCAGCTTGTTTTTGGACTAAAAAACAGAGAGAAAACCAGCACATGAAAGAGGAAATCCTGCAAGAAGCAAAACTTTTTAAAGCAAAATCCACCTTTTTTTGTTTCCCAATCCTTGCATGAAAGCTAAACTTACCGTTAAAAGAATTGCAGCAGATTTTAAAGAATTGAAGAATAATGAATGAAGAGGTTTCTATTGAGTGTGGTTTGTGAACCTCCTCTCAACAGGAAGATGCCAAGACGCTCTTTAAGATGGCTGGGGAAGCAGAGGAGCGGGGCGCCCTCCCCGAAGAGATGGCCAACATTATCAAGGAGCTGTGGGCCGACGCTGGCATCCAGAACTGCTTCACACGAGCCCGGGAGTACCAACTCAACGACTCCGCCGCCTAGTGAGTACTGCAGGAACTGACGGAGATGAGGTGTTACTATGTATTCAGCTACAATTGGCTACAGAGATGGCAGCGGATTGTACAAATTAGACATTTTGTGCAACATTTGGTGGCTAACATATCCATCTTAAGTTTTCCCATAATGCAGTGGTCCCTGATTATTGCAGGAATAACATGCTGTATAAAAAATCTGCAAATTCATTTTCAGTTTTATTTATGTTGCCCAATATCACAATACAATCACGTCAGTGGGCTTACTGGTAACTGCACAAAGACATAAAGTCAGTCATAACATTGGTTGCTGAACTAAACAAAGTTAATCTGGCATCCCTGCCCTTAGACCCTTCTTCTCGGCAAGGAAAAGCTCCTAAAAAAAAAACAAGAAACCTCAGGGTTGTCCACATGAAGGAGGCATCCTCTCCCAGGACAGACAGGTGATGTACCAGGATTGTTGAATAGAATTAGCCTATCTAACGCTACATGTTTAACCCTTCTGCTCTCTTTGGGGTCTGGATGACTCCAACCACATATTGATGTCTGATTCATTCCATGACAAATGTGGACAAAGGTGGACAGGATTTTATGTCTGTCACGGACATTAGTGAAACTCAAGAATCAATGATAAAAAAAAGTTCACCGCACTGTCATGTGGGGTCCAGATGACCCCACTTTTAATATAAACAAGCCAAGGAGAGCGGAAGGGTTAAATAGTGAAGTGGATGATGGGCTTCATCCAGATGGGCTGGGGGGGACAGCAGGGGATTCGAGACGCGCCAGAGGCAAGGTCCACTGCCAGGAACAAGAACAGAAGAGCCACCTGGAATCTCTCCCACTCCGAGACGTAAAACGAGCCAGGGACGAGGTCCACTGCCATTAACAGGAAAAGACGAGCCACCTGGAATCTCTCCTACTCCGAGACGTAAAACGAGCCAGGGACAAGGTCCACTTCCAGGAACAGACGAACCACCTGGAATCTCTCACTATGAGACCTAAAAGGAGCCAGTGACGAGGTCCACTGCCAGGAAGAGACGAACCACCTGGATTCTCTCCAACTCCGAGACGTAAAACGAGCCAGTGACGAGGTCCACTGCCCAGGAAAAGGAACACAGACGAGCCACCTGGAAACAGAAATCTCTCCCGCTTTCCCCAGAAGGAAGTGGGGAAGAAAGACAACACGTGAATCACACTGCACCAACAGAGGCCTGCAGAACTATTTGAAAAATAAATCATAAAAATAGAGAAGAGAAAGTAGAGATTCATCTTTTGCTCTTATCTCTGTAAAACTCATACTTTATGCTAGGAGTGCAAAAGTTATGGTTCGGATCGTATCACGGTTTCAACAGTTGCTACAAGTTGAAGAACTAAACTGTAAAAGACAGAAATCCTCAGGTAAAAGTAGGACACCTTGAGGTCGTGTAATGAGCTGTCAATAGAATGAGAGCTTCACTGCGAAGGCAGCCTGTAACCCCCATGCAGACGGACTGTTTGTGCTGGCTGAAATAACCATAACTTCTCCTTCTGCTGAGGGGGGTCTGGAAACTCTCCGTGAACATCACCTTACACTAAGCAGAGGGGAGAGCGGACGCAGCATACAGCGCTCTGTCATGACTTTATAGACCTCTCCGTTGATATAAGGGAGGACCAAATGAGTCTGGCGCTCAGCTTTATTTCCTGCCTCGGCACCTGATGAAAACCAGAGAAAGGAAGGAAAAGATAAAATGTGAACGTAATGAAGTGGCAAACATCCCATTAACGGAGACTTCTCCACTCTCCTAGAAGATCGTTAAAACGTGAAAGGTTGCTTATGCTGCAGACTGAAAATGATAGACCCAGAATGAAGGATTTCAGGATCACATTTCACTATTTTTACACAAACGTGGGAGTAAAGGATGGACTGCAAACAGCTTAGCCTCAGAAAGCATGACAAATATGTGTCAGTCTTTCTGTGTGATGAAGATTGGGAGGTCTTCAGATCTGTCAAGATGTTGCAGAACCCTCTTCTGAGTTCCCTCACTACCCCTGACACTTAAAAGATCATCTAGTGCCCTGAATTTGAATGCAAGCTCACAAAATGAAGCTGTTCTACCTCATTTCAGCAACAGCAGCTACATGACTACTGACAGAATGCTGTGATTGTGGCACACAACGGGTCACGGTTACCTTTTAATTTAGTTACACAATGACTATATGCAGCAGACATGAATGTTCACGTTACTGAGTCTGACCTTGTGGTTCTAAGCCTGAGAAGTTTAATGTTTTGCTAATATTAAAGGTGAAAATAGTGTTTCAGATGAAGCTTGAAATGTAATAAAAAACAGTAAAAATGAGAGTTGCTTGTAGGGATAAAACTACAGTTGGGTTGATAAAATTGATTAATCGATTTAAGCATAATAGATCAATAATAAATCCATAAAAATATAAATCGATTTAGCATATGAAGCTAAAGTCTGCTAGCTTGATGCTAATGTTTAAGGTAATTTCCCATAGGACGGCTAAGGCTAACGCTTAGTCGACCTAAATATAAATTGCTGACTAAATGAACATCTTTATGAATTTTCCAAATTACTTTAAAGAAATATTTCTTTAAAGTAAACATTTGTGTCTAAAGCAGGTTTTTGCTCATTCTTTGGTTTAAATAAGGTATAATCCTATAGCGCGATCGCCACCTAGTGGCCAAACTGAAACGCCCTCCAGGAGAAGCAGAACAACAATGTTTACAATGTTAATGATCTGAACATTTTTGTTACATTGATTTTATTAATAATCACATGATTTCACTATTACATTTTACAGTATGAATTATATATATATCACAAATGTTAAACACATATAGTAGATTGTTGATGTGTTTCTAAACAGAAGCGTCTAAAGGTGTAAATCCAAAATTGAATTGAATCAAATTAAATTGAGTGAATTGAATGAATTGAGGGAATCGAAAAGATTCAGTCTCTGATTCATCAAATTGATTATTATTGATACCCAGCCCTTGATTGGACACAGAAATCTCATGTGTGACGTCTCAGCATGTTATAAATTGAACAGAGGCAAACGAGTTTTATTTATTAGGTTCTCTTCAAAATAATTCTCACTAAACAAACTGTATAGTGCTAAGTTAAAAACATAGGAACTGCTTTATGCTTCAACATTTTCTGTCAGTCCTCGTAACATCGAATATGAAAGGTGTTTGCTTTCTGTGTCCCCTCAACAGCTACCTTAATGATCTGGAGAGGATAAGCAAGCCAGACTACATCCCCACCCAGCAGGACGTGCTGAGGACCCGCGTGAAAACCACCGGCATCGTGGAAACTCACTTCACCTTCAAGGACCTCCACTTCAAGTCAGACCTGTTTTTCTTGTCAGCGTTTACAATGGTTTGGTGTAAAACCTTCAATTAAATGCTGTTTTAGAGTTGAACTAAAGGAGTAACAGGTGCTGGTGAATGTTATGAACTAGAGATGTTAGTCAAACTCTGATGAACAGTCTGTCCTTACAGAGTTAAAGTGGCACTTCAGTGGAATTTCAGCCACAGCTCAGTTTATCAGACTCTCTGACAGAGGAAGACGATAAAACGAGACAGACGGAGCTGAGCATCTCTCTGTCAAAGACGGAAATGTGTCAGAGATCTGAAAGTGTTGCCAGGAAGGGTTTGAGATTTGGACCATATTGAAGCTAAAACTCTGAAGAAGGAGAAGGAAAGATGGAATTTTACTGATGAAGAAATACTGGCTCTTATCAGTAAAATTCATTTTTAAACTAGATAGAACAGAATTACTGCAATAATGCAAATGCTGAATGCTGTGAGCTGAATGTGACCACTAAACATGTAAGAGTTAATAGTGGGAAATCCTGAAACTGATGGCTAACAATGCTGAAGCTGAGAGCTGAAACAGTGAGGCTGGTAGCTTGGCAAAATATTAACTATGTGCTGAAATAGCAAAAAAAAAAAAAAAAAGAAAATTACTAGAACTTAAAAAGGCAAAATTT
This sequence comes from Oryzias melastigma, assembly GCF_002922805.2. Taxonomy (NCBI): domain Eukaryota; kingdom Metazoa; phylum Chordata; class Actinopteri; order Beloniformes; family Adrianichthyidae; genus Oryzias; species Oryzias melastigma. The sequence continues at coordinate 32,167,198 of NC_050516.1, forward strand.
TGACAAAGCAGCTAGCATAAGGCTATAATTAGCTCAACTCCAAGTTAGCCTAAAAACTGGAAACATGTCTAAATTAGACAAAACATCTAGAATAATGCTAAAATATTAGCTAAACTCTAAATTTTTCTAAATAACTTTAAAAAGTCCCATTTTGACAAAGAACCTAGCATAATGCTAAAACGTTAGCTTAACTTCCAGTTAACCTAAAGAACTTAAAAAAGTCCAATTTTGACAAAACACCCAGCATAACACTAAAATATTACCTAAACTCCAAGTTAGCCTAAAGAAGATAAAAAGGTGAAATTTGGACAAAACAGTTTGGATCATTTTAAAATATTTGCTAAACTCAAGTTAGCCTAAAAACTGGAAAACGTCTAAATTAGCCAAAACAGTTAGCATAAAGGTAAAATATTAGCTAAACTCCAAATATGCCTAAAGAACATTAAAGAAGTCATATTTTGACAAAACAGCTAGCATAATGCTAAAATATTAGCTCCAAAACATTCACACAATCAAAATATTGCCTCATTTTGAGTTAATTAACCTCCCTGAACAAAAAGTTACTTTGGCTGAATTTTGTGAAAGAATAAAAACCAAACGGAGTGTTAGAGTCCAGGGGAGGTTAATACACACTGACATTTGCTCAAGTTCACAACAGCCGACCGTCAGCTCTGTGAGTGAAGGCCAAGTTAAAGGTGAGAGCTCCGGCTGAAACCATTTTAACATCTGAGCATGAAGACGATTCATACATCTGCAGCGTTCTCTAATTATTTAAGATGAAGTATATGAATGCAGAATACCTTAAACTAAACAAGGTCAGTATATTTGTAGAGCGCCATCTATGAGGAGACTCCAGAATTACAGGGTAAATAAAACATCAGTGTAATTTATTCCAGTTTGGTTGGTCAGGATAAATAGTTGAACATCTAGTTTCTGCTCTAACGAGAGCTGTTGTACAAACTGAGACAAATCTGTCACTCTTCAAGACTTCAAACCATCTCACACTCTCCTCTCAGCTTAGCCGAGAAGTTTGCTTTGATTTGGAAGAACGTTGAGTCTAGCAAAGTGCAAATGGACTTTTTGTTCTCTCCATTTTGGGTCAGAATCCATCAGGAAGTTCCTGTCGATAGGAATTCAATGGAGCAAATGTTGGAAAACTGAAAGTATCGGAGAGAGAAGTTCTATTTCTGCAGTCTGGTGTCCTCTAAAGTGTTTCCTCTCTCCCTGCAGGATGTTTGATGTTGGAGGCCAGCGGTCGGAGAGGAAGAAGTGGATCCACTGCTTCGAGGGAGTCACAGCCATCATCTTCTGTGTGGCCATGAGCGCCTACGACCTGGTTCTGGCTGAGGACGAGGAGATGGTGAGAGCTTGTTTTAGGAACTCCTTCATGTGCCCCAGCGGCATCCTACAGTAATCTCTCCGTCTGTGCTCGTGTACCCGCCGTACCCAGAACCGGATGCACGAGAGCATGAAGCTGTTCGACTCCATCTGCAACAACAAGTGGTTCACAGAGACGTCCATCATCCTGTTCCTCAACAAGAAGGATCTGTTTGAGAAGAAGATCGCCCACAGCCCTCTGACCATCTGCTTCCCTGAGTATGAAGGTACGGAGCTCAGACGACCACAGACGATTATCTGAACGCTAAAAAGATCGTGAAAGACATAAATAAATATCATGTTTGTAACATGGAAAATAGAGTTTCTATCAGAACTGGATCAATCTTCTCCTCTTCTACTCAATCCCAGCAGCCTAAAAAAATCCTCTGAAATCGAATCTGAATATTTAACAAGCTGGTTAGAACTCTGATCCCACAGAGATCCAACGAGTTCCTCTGATTTGAGTTTGGAAATCTGCTTTTCCTGCAGGACCCAACAAGTACGAGGAGGCCCAGGCGTACATCCAGACCAAGTTTGAGGATCTGAACAAGAGGAAGGAAACCAAGGAGATCTACACCCACTTCACCTGCGCCACCGACACCAAGAACGTGCAGTTCGTGTTCGACGCCGTCACCGACGTCATCATCAAGAACAACCTGAAGGACTGCGGCCTCTTCTGAAGCAGCTGCAGGAGCGGTCGAGGTGGGCGGAGCCTGTTCAGATCCATTCTCACGAAGGACGGTAGAACTGACCTGCTGTGTTTGGTTTCAGCGTACATGAACAGTTCTGAGGAGAACCGAACCATCCGAGCATCACGAGTTCCTGCAGCGCCTGACCGCCACGTCTGCTTCAACCTGCTTTTTCTAAAGACACCTGAGAGACTAAAAACCCGACCCGCTCATCCGGGGCTCGCTCGGGTTAACACCTCTTCAGGCTACGACCACGAAAAAAACAAAAAAACAAGAAAAAAAAAACTTTTATCGTCCTTTTTCGTTGTTCTTTTTCTGTATTTTCAGTGATTAGAAGAGGGAAAGAAAAGCCGTTTTCTATCGATGCATTCCTTTTACTCTAAACAGAATAATAAAGTTTGAGTGAGCGATGAAGCACGGACGCAGCAGCAGTGTTTTCACGAGGTTTACATCCGCTCCTCTTCATAACCAAACTATTGATCCACATTCGCTCCTCTAATATTCCATCCACATGATTTCAAAGGTTTTTTAACGTTTTTTTACCTGCAGGGAGGAATTCTGGCAAATTTCTAATGTGTATTTAAACTGTGTGTAGCTAACCTTCTGTCACTTTTATAGTTCCATATCTACTGCAGTATGTTTGTGCCTTTACTTCTGTTTACAAACTGTTTGTTTTTTCTTTCACCAATGAAAACATATTGATTGTTAATGAAAAACTAAAATTTATTTCAGAGAAAAGTGTTTTGGGAATTATTAAAAAATCATTTTAAAAAGGTTTAATTTAAGTACAAGTAGACTCCTGCGTTTGTTTTGTCCTGTTTGTTGACTTTTGTAACATTTTGTGAGCATTTGTGTTGCTGGTGATGGATGTGTACAAACTGTGGCGACGCTGTCCTGTTGGGTGTGGTGGGTGGGAGCATCTAAAGGGATTTTTGGATCGATGGCGGTAAATGACAGAATGATGACCCTCTTGTAAATCATCTGCTCGTTCCTACATAAATGCTGAACCCGGGAGGTCAGAGGTCGGCGTTGGAGCGCGGTGTTGCACGTCGCTGGAACGTTTTGTGTCAAGTGTGTGATTTCCTGCCAAACATTTCACCTGAAAGAGAGAATATTTTATTTTTCCTGATTTTTTTTGTCATTGTAAAGATATTTTATGCATCAAGCAAGTGCAGATCTTCACAGGCCGAGACCGCCCCCTAGTGGACGTCCAAAGCATTTGGCATCAGTTGTTGGTTTGAATAAAAATGTTTTCTTGTATTTTCTTTTGGTAAATTTGTCAAACGGTCATCAAACAAAATAAAAACACTGTGACAAGTTGATTTTGTCGAGTTAAATAATTTCCAAATGGATTTTAACGAAACGGTTGAAAAAAAAAGTTGTTTTGTTGAATTTAGATGAAACTTTATCCTCCATTTCCTAAATTTCAAACGGCTATGTGAGTTTATCACAATTTCAGGGATAAAAAACGCTGAAAAAAGTGAAATGTTTGATCAGTTAATAAAAGTTCTGTAGTTTATCACATTTAAAATGATCCTTTACACGTGACGTCGCATAAAAGTGATGAGACGAAGATCTGCAGAAGATCTTTTAAAGTCGTTTCTGTGTTCACAAAATCACTAAAAACAGACAAAGAAAAACTAATAACTTGTGTTATTTTCTGATGTAGCACCTCTTTGCTGTTGCTCATAACTGTGTCTGAACAGGATAATAAAGGTAAGCAAGGATCAAAATAATCTGAAACAGTCAAAATATATTTAAGGAAACGATTATTTGTAGGTAACTTTCTAAAAGTACGTCCTGAGCTGAACTTTTGTCCTCGACGCTCTTATTTTGAAAGCTGAAAAAAACGTGACTTCATAAAAATATTCGCTGTGCCACTTAGTAAACATTCCTATTTTTACAATTACCCCTTAAATACCCTAAAAACAACAAATACGTCTGATTACAACAACTACATTTAGCCTTGTGTGCAGTAAAACACCACCATGCAGCGATCTGCTTCATGTCCAACATGAATATCCGTCAGTTTTTGTGCTGATCGAACTTAAAACACGTGAGACTGACATCAAGAAAAATAGAAACTGTTGGAATAATTTCTGCTCAAATGAAAGGTTCATATTTTAAACAGAACATCAAATATTGAAGGATTATTTCAATTTATATTTAGATTTGTGAACGATCGAAGACGGGAAATGAAAATACAGTTCAGCAGGACATTTATAAAATAAATATTGTGATTTTTTTTGGTTAAAATTGGTACGGTTACCTTTAATAATTTATGTAAAACTGAGCTTTTCCACTCTAAACCCGAACATCAGAAGTAACTATTCATCTATTTGGTCAAATCAATGTGAAAATGGTCTATTATCAAATAAAAAAATTCAGCCAATGTTTTACTCAACTAAAAATGTAATTTAGTAAAAAATAATATTTTTAAATAAAATTGTTAAGTGATCCAATGTTTCACTTTTTCCAATGTTTCTGCATTTAGCTGATCTGGACCTGAACATCTTTCAGTTTGTCTGTTAGGCAGAAAAGGGACAAACAAACTGATGTTTTAGGAATCTTCACTAAAACATCCAATAAAATGACATTTTTCTCCAAAAAAATCCAAACATTGACATGTCTTTCTGTTTGTGTTGTTTATAGTTTACGTTGGTTTTAGAATAGAAACAAAAACAAATCTTTATTTTTTATAAACGCAACAGTAAATAGACTAAATGTGATGAGGAAACGTTTTGCGGCGGTGGTTGAACCTCCAGCTGTGGTTTCTCCAGAGGGCAGTGCTGCTCCACATTCTGGATTTTTGGTTTTTCTTCAAACCTGAAGAGACAAAACGTCGTCTGACATTTAAAATCTATCACTCCAGAAATAAAACAAGCTGGAAAAGTGAAAAAGCTTCCTGCCGCACTGATGACTGCTCAGGAAAACTCTTTTGGGCCGTTCGACGACATTTGTTCCAGTATTTATTTGTGTTAAATAAACGCTCTTCTGTCGTTTTTCTAACCTTTTGTGCTGCTGAGCTGCTTTACGTTTGTCAACGTCTCTGAATTGATGCTATTGAAGAACTTCAGATCCGTCGTGTTCTTGTTTACCTGTGTATAACCTGATTTAAATGAGTGTTCTTTGTGTGTGATTGCTTGAACTTCATTTATTTGGTGGAGAATTGAGACCTTTAGAGGAGCTTCATGCAGCATGAGTCTGCTGGACAACAGCAGGTGAGGAGAACATGTTGACATGCTAATGCTGCTGTGAATCCTAATCTGCTGCTGAATCCTCCAGTCACACCTGCAGGCCCGTCCGGATCAATAGAGTCAATGAAGTCAGTTTGAATGACGATCTGTCCTCTGAATATGAAAGGACCGCTGAGCAACTGCTTGGGTTGACCAGCAGACTGACGGTTTGGTCGTTTAGATTCCATCCTGATCCTGTGACTTACAGCCAGCTGAGGCTCTGTGATGCTCAAACACAACAAAGTGCTTTAAAACTCGTGCACATGCGCACAAAGACATGAATGACAAATGCTAGAAATGCAGAGATTTGGGAAAAAAAAGGATCTAATTTGGTATTTTCTGTTTAAGTTTACAACAATTTAGTCAGAAAATATACTTGAAGGTTACTTTATACATACTATCTTTGTAAACTTAAAAATGAACTTAAAAACTGTCTGTTGTGATTGTCAAATAAATCTACCGTGTCTCAATGCAAATGTATTTTCCAATATCAGTGTAATTCATTTATTTTCTTTGTTTAATGATTTTATAATGGTGAGGGCTGGGTTTATAAAACCGATCAATTGATCTAAATCGATCTAATCTAGATCAGTAATCGATCCATAAACACATAAGCACATAAAGCGAAAGTCTGCTAGCTTGATGCTAACGTAAAATGGAATTTCCCATAGGATGGCTAGTATGGAGCTAAATTGGGGCCAACATTGTTTGAAACCCAAATAAAACAAATTGTAAAAAAAAATATTGTTTTTTGGCCAAAACAAATAAATAATTAAATGTCTGAAACTTTTGGCTTTTCTAAAATAAACGTAATTATTTTACAGCTTCAAATGTTCTGATTTTTAGGTTTAAAAACTCAAAATTTTTGGCCCCCGTTGTGGCGCAGTGGGGCGGGGCTAACACGAAGAACCAATCAAAATGGATGAGGGTGGTGACTTTATTCAATGACCTGGAATTTGGATAGTTAGTCAGAAAATGTCTGTTTGGTCTGAACTATTATGGTCTGAAGTTGTCTAAAGACGGGTGTAAAAAACGCAAAATTTTATTGCATACAAAATAAATATATTTTAGAAAAAAATTACTTATTTTAGAATAGCATAAAGTTTTGGACATTTACATTTTTTTGGGTAAACATATATATATATATATATATATATATATATATATATATGTATTCTATATTAATAATATTGGCCTTAATTTAGCTCCATAGGCTAATGCTAACGCTAGGTCGATGTGAACATAAATGGTTGATTAAATGAACATTCATTTTCCAAACAATTTTAAGGTTATATTTTTTTAATAACCATTTGTGGTCTAAAACATATATATTTTTTGCTAATTCTTTACTTATTCTTCTTGAAAAAAGTGTAATGTCATAGCGCGATCGCCACCTAGTGGCCAAACTGAAATGTCCTCCAAGAGAGACAGAACATTTGTTGGAGCTTCTCTGTTTGAGAATCCATTAAAAAAATAATATTAATAAATAATAAATAAAAAAGGTGAATAAACGTGTAAACTCCAAATTTAATTGAATCAAACTGAATTTAGTGGATCGGAGGAATCAAGAAAAACAAAAAAAAGGGGAATCGAATAAATTCTGGAAATTGTTATTGATAGCTCTAATAATGATTTGAATTGATTCAATTAGTAACTTCCTTCTGACGATTGAACACAAAATCTTTAACATGCTGTAACTTTTCAACCATTAACAGGATAACTCCAGCAGATTTTGAAGGAAAAAAAGGCTTTTCTCCTTCAAAATCTGCTGGGATTATCCTGTTAATGGTTGAAAAGTTACAGTAAATCAAAAAACATAAACACATAATGTAACTGAATCAATAAAATGACCTAAAAAAACATTATATTTATGTGCCATTTTATTTTGTTTAAATACATCAAATCAAATGTATTTAGACCGAATTCAGTGGGGATTTTTTTTCCTGGTTTGCATTTTCAAATGAGCTGCGCTCTGATTGGCTCATTCATACGCAGCCGGCTGTGATTGGCTGCCGCTGCCGCGGCTCCGTAGAAGAGGAGAGCAGGCGGATGTTCTCCTCACAGGATCATCAGGAGAACCGAGAGACTCGGATGGGAGCAGACCTCAGATTTAGTTCTTCTAAAGTCAATTCTTTCTTTTTGTTGGTTTGTTTCGCAGACATTTTCAGATGAAAGGAAAAGAAATGGTGAGTTTTCTTTATCTCTTACACACTTTTTTGCAATAATTGTTGAGTAGGATTGCATGCATTGGTCTGACATTTATGTGGATTATTTTGTGCTTGTAAATAGTTGGATATTTGAGCTTTTAGCTGCAGAAATCTGGATTGTTTGCTGCAGTAAATGATCACATGCATGCAGAATCCTGAAGTTCTGTTGGAGTTTTGTTGCTGCATTTGAACAAAAATGGAAGGAATTAAACTGTAGATTGGAGTCTTTCTGCTCTTTTAAATATGTTTCTGGATCCATGTTGTGATCTCTACAGTTCAGTGTGGAGCGTTGGTCAGACCCTCAGTAACTCGATCTCTGGATCATGAAGTCTTGAGCTCTGGGAGCTCCTGACCAATCAGAGAAGAAACAGGAGGATTTTGATGAGTTTATGTTGCAGCAGCTAAATCTGGACACACAGCAGCTGACATTCTGATCGACTACAGATGTCAGTTTGTCTCATCGTCTGATAGGAACATCTGTCTGGAGGCTTAAAGTCACCCTCTGATCAAAATCCTGTTTTTTTTTAGTTTTTAACATGTATTTGTGGCATTTTTTTCTTATGAAAGAGAAAAAATAAATAAGAAATCATCAATCAAGGGTCCCCAACCTCCTGCAAACCAGAACCGGTCCAGCACACCGGTACTCAAACCCATGCAGTACTGTACCTGAACCAGTACCAGGCTAAGGTTAGGGTTCCAGCACTAGGTTGGGTACCGAGTCTTTGGTGAACTGGAAGGAGAAAGAATCAGGATTCTGGAGGAAGTTCTGTCCGCCTGACATCCGGATCAGAACCATTCACTGATATTGATGGACATTTAAATGAAGATTTACGTTAGCGAGACACTATCATAATCAGACAGGGGGTTCAAAAGCCACGCCCCCTCAGAGGAGATTTTGGAAACAGAGGATTCAGATCAACATGAAAAATGTATTTTTGTTCTATATCAAGGGTGCTCAAACTACGGCCCGCGGGCCGGATCTGGCCCTCCTCCACATTTGGCATTTTTCCTTTTTTAGGCTAATTTTGTATTTAGCTAATATTTCAGCTACATGCTAACTGTTTTGGGTACTTTAGACTTTTTTCATTTTTTAGGATAATTTAGAGTTTACCTGATATTTTAGTCTAATGCTAACCGTTTCCACTTTTTTTCTTTTTTTTTTAGCATATTTTGAAATTTAGCTAATATTTCAGCTACATGCTAGCTGTTTTGGCTAATTTGCAGGGTTTTTTTGACCAATTCTGCACTTCGCTAATATTTTAGCTAGCTATCAGCTGCAGCTTTTTCAGCTTAAAAATGGCTTTTAAAGATATTTAAGTTGTGGGATTTTGGTTCAAAACTTCATAATCATAATTAAAACAGTTATAAGAATGTTATTTTTTTTAAATAAAAAATGTCGGGGGGGCTTTAAAGCCTTCCGCCTTAACAAGGTTTGGGCGTTCCCCAAAGTAAATTAACGGACAGATAAATACGCTTTGTGTTGAACAATATGAACATCAAGCCGGCCTTTCAGATTAGAGCAGGAGAAAGGAACGTGCTCGCTGCAGGTCTGAGCACGCCTCCCTGTCGTTACATACATCCTGCGCGGTTTGATGGCAGCAGAAGTTTCCAGTCATCCTACCAATTAATGACATTCCTCTTTTTGTGTGTCTCCAGCTCTGCTTACGTGACTCGGGCGACTGCTTGCGAGAGCAGATGCGGTACATGATGAGGTCCCTGCAGGACCTAAAGCAGCTGCGGAAAAGCTGCCCGGCGGCGCGGCACCCCCTCGCCCCGCTCGGACCCCAGCTCCCCGCCTTGGCGCGTCACTCCGCAGTGGCGCGCGCCTGTCAGCAGCGGGCCCTGCAGAGAGAGCAGCGTGCGCGCCAGCGGATATCGGACGCCAGCATCGCCACCTACGACTCCGCCTGCTGCCTGGCGAGTCCCCTGGAGGAGGAAGACGAGGAGGACGAGGACGACGCCAGCAGCCGGTTGGGCCTTCGCTGTCCCAGCAGCCAGAAGAGCTTGGAGTGCGACTCGGGCTACTCAGAGGCGTCCTGGAAAGACGACGGGATCGTTCTCAGGAGGACTCGGAATGTGCGGGTGTCCTCCTCCGCGTGTGCGCGGATGAACCGGGGGCAGAGCGGACGCGTCCGACCCAAGTCCACGTCCGATGCCTGCCTGGAAACGTGGACATCGTTTGAAGTCAGCGACCAGGAGGACTGGACAAACTCTCTGCTGACCAGAGGGCGCAACCGCCAACCGCTGGTCCTCGGCGACAACAGCTTTGCAGACCTCATACAGAACTGGATGGATTTGCCCGACTGTCCCGAACCCGCAGAGCTGAAGCCGAACGCCGGACAGCGACAGGGAAGAGGTTTCTTCGTGAACATGAGGAGAAAACTCTTTGGCTTTTCTAAGAACGTGGAGAGCCGAGTGCGGATGCGATCCAAAGACTCTTCCGGGGTCAACAGGACGGCCAACGCTCCCAACCGCCTGTCCTGCCCCGTCGTGGCATCGCAGGGAAAGGTGCCCTTCTTCCACCAGTCCCATTCAGGGATACACCAGCTGGATTCAGACTTCTACCACTTCACCACCGTCATGAAGTCGGGCAGCCGGCAGCCCATAATATGCAAAGACATCATCGGTTATGTCTGAGCCTGAAGAATCCTCACGAACTTTATTTTTATGTTGGGAAGGAAAACGTTCTCATAATTATTGTTCTATGTCAGGGGTCCCCCAACTACGGCCCGCGGGCCGGATCCGGCCCTCCTCCCCATTCGGCCCGGCCCCCAAACTGTTTTGGTTAAATTTGACATTTTTTCTGGTTTTTTTAGGTTAATTTGGCATTTAGCGAATGTTTCAGCTGCATGCTAGCAGTTTTGGCTGATTTAGGCTTTTTTCATTTTTATAGGCTAATTTGAAGTTTAGCTAATATTATAGCTACATGCTAACTATTTTGGCTAGTTTAGAATTTTTGAGTTTTTTTGGCTAATTTGGCATTCAGCTAATATTTCAGCTACATGCTAGCTGTTTTGGCTAAATCGGGATTTTTTTTAATTTTTGGCTAATTTGGCAAAAAAAAAAAAAATTGGCACTTTGCTAATATTTTAGCTATTTTAGGTGCTGCTTTTTCAGCTATCAATTTCATCGTTTTCAGCTATCAGCTTCAGTGTTTTTAGCTATCAATTTAAGCATCTTCAGCTAATAATATATCACAGGTAATGCTATAAATATTGTTTTTAAAATGTTTTAGTATCATTTTTTCTATAAAGCTTACAGAAATGAATTATTTAAAATTTGGCTGTGTAGCTTTCTGGAAAACCATAAATGTTTACGTTTATTGTTACACTTTTTCTGTTGTCCTACAAACCGACTCCGGCCCCCCATCAGAGAAGAACACAGTAATGTGGCCCTCACAAGAAGAAGTTTGGGGACCCCTGCTCCATATAAGCCATGTTTTTATATATTTTGTATAAATATTTTAAAACTTGTTGACTGATACTATTGGAGGACACAATGACTCCCCACTGAAGGACTGATTAAAGGAAGTTTGTACTGAACGTGGACTCGTCTGTTTCATTTAATTTGACTCATTTGGATCTTAGAAACTTTAACTTGAATAGAAACAATAAAATGATCTTAACTGAATCTGCGGAGGATTTTGTTCCAAATCGGTCCAAAGATGTTGGAGTTTTGGCAAAGCTGGAAGTGAAGTATTCCCAGGCCAGCAGCAGACTGTGTCAACACGGCGCCGTGTGCCAGATGAGCTCACTCCCCGTGAGGGCGGGCAGTCGGGTGCAGGAGCCGAGCATCTGGTGGTAGACGGAGCAGAAGTTTACTCTACCATTTGCTCCGTGAAGCGTAGCCGCTCACCGCCCGCCTCATTTAACGCCACTCTTGTTTCAGGACCAGCTAACCTAAAACGGTTCGTTTTAATCTCGACTCAGCAACAAAAATGAAGGAAAGCAAGAATTAAAAGTTTCTTGTAGTCATCCTGGGGGGTGGGGGTGCAGCCGCAGGAGCTGCACAGATAAGGCAGGAGTTTGTCAGGCCTCACATCTGCAGCCAGACTCACCAACCAGGCCGAGGATACGGAGGTAATAAAACACTCGGTGTTTGTTCAGGTCTCCTGCTGGAATGTGGTGACCTGCTGAGGACGGAACCGACTCGAGACAGGAAAGCAAACCCACCGAAAACCCTGGTGACTTCTGGGGTTTCTGCCTCATGAGATGCTGAGGTGGAGTGGCCGACCAATCAGAACAGCTCAATTCCTGTCCTGCTCACCTTTGTGTCGGCGTAAACACTGAGCCTCAATTATTCTGGTGGTTAAAGGTGAGAGTCAGCGTTCAGTATCAGAGTGGGAATCACAGTGATGGACACGGAACACAAAAGACACAAACAACGACAAAAGTTAAAGCAAAACAACAAATGTCACAATGACAAAACACGAAATACAATGACAAAACCCAATGCTAAATAATACATTTCACAAAATAACGACAAAACCCAAAGCACAACGACAATATCCAACAACACAACGACAAAAGCCACAACACAACGTCAATAACCACAACACAACGACAATATCCAACAACACAACGACAATATCCAACAACACAACGACAATAGCCACAACACAACGACAATATCCAACAACACAACGACAAAAGCCACAACACAAGGACAAAAGACACAACACAACGTCAATATCCACAACACAACGACAATAGCCACAACACAACGACAATATCCAACAACACAACAACAAAAAGCCACAACACAACGACAATATCCAACAACACAACGACAATAGCCACAACACAACGACAATATCCAACAACACAACAACAATATCCAACAACACAACGACAAAAGCCACAACACAACGACAATATCCAACAACACAACGACAAAAGCCACAACACAACGACAATATCCAACAACACAACGACAATATCCAACAACACAACAGCAATATCCAACAACACAACGACAATATCCAACAACACAACGACAAAAGCCACAACACCAGGACAAAAGCCACAACACAACGACAGTAGCCAACAACACGACAAAAGCTTAAGCACAACAACAAAAGTCACAATGACAAAACCCAAAGCACAATGACAAAATGCGAAATACAACAAAAAAACCCAAAGCTAAATGACAAATGTCACAACATAACAACAAAAGCAGCAGCACGACAAAAGCCAAGCACAATGACAAAAGTTACAACACAACGACAAAAGGTACAACACAACGACAAAAGTCAAAACAAAACGACAAAAGCCGAAGCACAATGACAAAAGCCACAACACGACAAAAGCTGAAGCACGATGACATAAACCGAAGCATGACAACAAAAACCAAAAGACAATGATAAAAGTCGAAGCATGACGACAAAAGCAGAAGCACGACGACAAAAGTTGAAGCACGACTTCAAACGCCACAACACGTGTTTTCGGCTTTTCTCGTAGTGTTGTGGTTTTTTTACATTAATGTGAGCCATGTTGGCCACCGTAGTGAATGGGACTGTGACTGTAAAACTCTCGAGTTATAAAGCTGGTAGAAAAGCGCCACATACTGTAAGTCAGAACCGTTTACCGGATTCAGTCGGTTCTCTGAACAACTGAAAGTCTTTTGGACCATCACAACCAAAGCCACATTTTCTGTGCATCAGTTCGGAGCTGTTTAAAGGAAGTCGAACTATTCACACCAAATCAGAATTCATGCAAACATAATAATAATGGGGTCATTTCACAAAAGCAGAGACGAATTGACCAAAATTCCTCCGAAATGATGTAAAAAACTTTAAATTCTTTTGTCTAAAGTTGTTTCTTTGAGCCCTTTAGTCAAGGAAGGAGTTTTGTTTTCTCTTTAACTCATTTTAGCTCAAAATGTGAAGAGTCGTGTTATTTTGATGCTGTGATTCCTCAGTTTGAAGGTCTTTAGGTCCGACTCGAAGGCGAGAACAGGAGCGGCGTGCTGACTTTTTGGGCCTGAATGATCTGTTTTGGATCAGATCCAGACTGACTCAGTGGGGAGCTGCGTTCTGATGAACTCTACGGAACGGTTTCATGGGGAAAGTGAAAGCGCCCCGTCACCGTCAGGCGGTAAAAGAAGCTGTTTCTCACACGGCAGTTTCACTATCGAGCAATGACAGTGGAATTGTGGGAAGTTTTGAGACTTCAGCTGAAGGTTGAGTCAGAACCAGAGTTTGACGTTCATGTATGTCAAAGCGTTTCCCAACCCTGCTCCTCAGGGCACTCTGACCTGGAGGTTTCCCATGATGCCGTGATTTACCACACCGGGTTCAGATCATTATCGCGTTCTGACGAACCGTGATGCCGGCCGCCATCAGAGGGAGGTGTGAATCAGAACAGCGTTCGCTGAAGAGACACTGATCCCATGAAAGAGCATCCAGCCGGTGGTGTTCACACCAGACTCACAGGAATTGTCTTCTTATGTCTTTTAACTAGTCGATTAAAAAAAATTAACTAGTTAATCGCAAACCTGGGGAAAAATTATTCGCAATTAATCGTTATTTTTTTACAGTATTTGCTGACCACTTATTATCAAAAAATGAAATTTACACACAAAACTGTACATTTAGAACATTCATTTTCAATTTAGGCTGTCAATTGATTGAAAATATCAGATTAATCACACTTTTGTGTTGTGATTCATCAAAATTTTGATGACAATTTGCAGCTTTTGAACAAAAACAGGCCAGAGGGAAATGTTTTCTTCATTTTTATTGACGGAAATTTTTCAATTAATCAAGTGTTAACTCAGAAGTGTAATTATAAACACATCAACAGTAAGATCAGCAGAACTCTAAAGATTTTTATGTAAGTATTACTCCAAGAAAACAGAAATGTTGACACATGGACATAAAGAAATGAACCTGCAGACCTAAAAAAAAAGTTTCGTTCACTGTTCTATATCACTGCACAAACATTTTCTTTCATCAGACCAAAATAAGCATTAAGAGGAGAACTTTCTCTCGAAATGATGCTTTATTTAACTTATGAAGACCAGCATTTATATAAATCGCTTTTCTTTGCCGCTGCAGTCGAGCTTTACGTGAAAAAGCGATCTAAACCAAAAAATAACAAGATTAAAGTACTAAAGACGATTAAATATTTATCTCTTTTGTAAATAACCATAGAATAAGTGGGAAAAAGAAAGTGTTTTAATGCACGCTGTGGAGGACTGCACCACTGTTGCTCTTTGAGGTGTGATTAATTCTGGTTCATTAATCCCATGAATTAACGTTTTTAGTTTTAACAGAAAATGTGCTCTCTTCAAATTCCTCATTTCTGTGACTTTATCTTCCACATCTGCAGCAGATCTATCCTCTGCAGCGTTTTCTCAGAGATTTCCCTGATGAGAAACTGCAGCAGAGTTAAAACAAGCTGCACAGCCAGTTTCACCCTCCAGAATGACTTTCTAATGACCTTTTTGTAACCTGGCGTCTGCTTTTGTGACAGATTCAGACATCAGTCTTCAGCGTCCTTCAGCTGCAGTCGGACGGCGAAGCATCAGGACATCATCAAACCAGCTTTATTTAGAGATCACAGCTGTTTTCTGCTGTTAGCCATAAACCGAACCATTAGGTTCATGGGAATCATAACAGTGGAGATGACACAGGCTATATATCCCAGAAGACCTTGCTTTGGTTCTCATGGTCACACCGGGCCCCCCGGGTCAGACCCCACTTCCTCTGCTCAGCATAACACATGGCTTTAAGGGGAAAGCCAAAAATAAAGAAAACTGCCTCATTAGAGACTTTGGGATGTTTTTATCACCGACCAGCAGAACATGAAATGAGGATGTATCTTTTGGAATCCGTCAGAATGAGAAAACTCATATATGTTTTACATTTAAAGTAGAGCTGCCACGATTAGTCGACTAATCAACGACTAATTTAATGATCGATTAGTTGTTACTTTATATTATATGGAGTCAGAGTCTAGTAAAGTTGAAAGTTATGATGACATTATGCTAGCTTTATGGACTATTTTGGCATTTATTAAAGTTTTTAGGCTACTTTGAAGCTTAGCTAATATTGTTGCTACATGCTAGCTATTTTGGAGTTTTGCTAATAATTCAGCTACATGCTAGTTGTTTTGGCAAATTTAGAAATGTTTCAGTTTTTAGGCTATTTTAGAGTTTAGCTAATACTTCAGCTACAGGCTAGCTACTTTGGCTAGTTTAGGAATTTGTCAGTTTTTTAGGCTAACTTTGAGTTTAGCTAATATCTCAGCTACATGCTGGTTTCTTGGCTAATTTAGGATTTTTTTCAATTTTTTAGGCTATTTTGGTGTTTAGTTAATACTTCAGCTACATGCTAGCTATTTTGGCTAGTTTAGGAATTTTTCAGTTTTTAGGCTAGTCTGCAGTTTAGCTAATATTTTCATTGCATGCTAGCTATTTTGGAGTTTTGCTAATAATTCAGCTACATGCTAGTTGCTTCGGCAAATTTAGAAATGTTTCAGTTTTTTAGGCTAGTTTGGAGTTTAGCTAATATTTTAGCTACATGATAGGTTTTTTTTGGCTAATTTAGGATTTTTTTCAGTTTTTTAGGCTAATTTGGTGTTTAGTTTGTATTTCAGCTACATGTTTTTTGGCTAATAACACATTTAGCTAATATTTTTAGCTGCCTATCAGCTTCAGTGTTTTAGGCTATCAATTTCAGCATCTTCAGCGACCAAATTCAGCTTACAGCATTCACACTAGTATTTTCACAGGTAATGCTATGATTTAATTTTTAGTTAGTTTAAAGCTAATGATGGTTAAGAGGTGTGCTCTACATTCACTTTGCCCATGACCCGATTAGTCGAATATTAAAATAATCGTTTGTGGCAGCACTAATCTAAAGTGTTCAGAGACAGAAACAAACTTCCTCCTGTGTAGGGTAACATGCATGTTCGCTGGAATTCTTCTTTTCTTCATTTTGTTTTTCTTTTTTAAAGAGTTTTATTGACTTTTTTAATAAATCAAATTGCAAAAAAGAAAATGATATTGCCTGTGCATGATTTTTTTAGCAAAAGGTGCTTGTTTCCATGTCATAATTTTGCTTAATAAACAAAAGAAGAATTCTCAGGATTTTCAGGCACGTACTAACAAACCCCTTCAGCAGGTGATGTCTTATTTGCCCTCGATTCCTGGTGAGGATGTGTTGTAAATGTGACTTGTCTGCAGCAGCTTGTCTGTGACTTGTCTGAGCTTGTGTCCCAGTTCACACACATCTAGCTCATCGACACGTGCACAGGCCTCTGCGAGCGTGTGCTGCCAGCAGCAGCCTGCAGCACTGCAGCAAGAAGACGTGATTTCTCTCCACTCTGCCGTGGAAAAAACGCAAGAAAAGAGTCCAGGAACGAGGATGGAAAAAACATTAACTTCTCTGCAGACGTTGGTTTTTCCGTTTTCTTTCGTGTGTTTGAAGAGCAACGTCTTCAACGAGGTGTGCTTGTTGTAAAGGAAAAACAATATATCATTTAAACAACATGTTTTAGTGGAAGCATTTCTATTGTGCAGCTCCAGCTCTTTGCAGGGCAACACTCTCCAAAGAGTGGGGAAGATGCCAAAGCCACAAATTCTCCACATTCCTCTGTGCTTTTGCTGTTGAAATATGCAAGTGAGAGCGTCCCTGGGCTTTCCGAGTCCATTCACAGGCACATGACCCTCTGTGCTCACAAAGCCGAGACACCAAATCCAGCAGCCCGGCCTAGTCAAACACACACTTTCACTGCCAAACGCAAGCATTCCCACTCCCTCGCTGCACACACCGTCGCCTTGTTTACCTCTGGAGGAGGGAAGGAACGGCTCAAGCCACCTCTCATTCGATCAGGGAACTCATTTTTGAAATGAAAACCACTTCCCTGGTATGATGGATTGATATGTGGAGCTCTGAAGATACCCCCATTGCTTTTCATGTTTTCATGAAACATGCAAATTCTATAAATAGACTGCTTTTTATTTTTTGACCTTTTTGAATTCCGATCATTGATGCTATGGTAAATTCAGAAAAGTCATGTTATCTATTGATATTTAATGAATTTAATGACCTGTAGCTGTGTTGGTTGGGTATAAATCTCTGATTAGAAGCTATGAACCGATATTGATAATTCATGTAAAAGAAATGGTTGTCTCAGAAGAGCCAGACGGCTGGTTCCAAGTGCAGCTGGTCAGTGCTGCCACAAACCATTAGTTTAATAGTCAACTAATCACAGATTATTTTTTCCGATTAGTCGACTAATCAGTCATGCACAAAGTGGATGTAAAGCATTTTTTGGTGCTGAACGCTCACAACTTTGTTCAACTTTACTACACTCTGACTCCATATCATAGAAAGTGACGACTAATCGTGGCAGGTCTACAACAGGTTTATTAACACAGCTAAAAGTCCAGTAATCTAAATCAGAGTCAGCAACGAGCACAGGAGCATCAGGGAGAAACCAGATCAGGATCCAGGCAAGGGTCGGAGGCAAACAAGCAGAATCAAAGACGAAGTCGGCTCAGGAGAAATGCTCGGTATGCAGGCTAAATGGAGCCAACAATACTTCGCACCGAGTGTGGTCTGAGCAGTGCTTAAATGTCCTGTGGTTGACTGACTGACTAGAGTTAAGTGTGGAGACATCCAGACACGGTGTGCTGTGGTTGCTGGGAGATGTGGTGCAGTCAGTACTCAGGAAATGGCTCCTGCTGATGACCAGAGGGGGAGACAGAGCGTTGGTTCCTGACAATGGTAAGGTCAAGTCGGAGTGTGATTATATAAGTTCGCTTCCTCCCACTCCTTTTCAAGCAATCTATAATTTGATGCCTATTTATTTATGTCTATGTAAACATCTGCTGATTGTATTCTACATTCTTGTTTTTGACTGGTTGAGATAAACAATTTAAAAATAAATCAATTAAAAAAGTAAAGGCTGATCATTTTAGCTTCATTAGTCCAAACAGAAGGGTCATGTGACTGTCCTTCAAAGCCACAGAGCCAACAGAACCTCTGTCTGGACCAGAACATTTAGACACATGAATCTGTCAGACACAAGCAGGGAAGAAAGCCCACCGTTCATGGTTGGATGAACTCCCGCCACACAGAGATATGGAAAGAGGAGGTCTGAGTCCTGCTCCAGGAGGAGAGAAAATGCAGATGAGGACCAGCACTGGAATAAAGGTCAGGACCATGAAAGTGGAGTTTCAGAACCACAGAGTGATAGCACAAACGGCCTTTCTGCTGAGCAGGAAACCGAGGTCACGGGGGAGTGACCTTGATAAGTCGGCTTCCTGTTGAGCTTCACAGCATGGTCGTGCCACTCGCTGCCCCCCCACTCCTCAGCTTCAGGCAGAAGAGCCTCATTTACACAATGAGGTCCTTCTGCAGTCTGAGATGGACCGCGCTGCAGACAGAAAGCAGACATTGTGAGGTTTTAAAGATGTCTCCGTTTCCCTCCCACTCTTCTTTATTTTCACTTCCTGCCCGCATCACTCCTTCATCGTGTCACTTTTTCCTTTTTTTCAAAACTTCCTTTACCTTTTTACGGCCCAGATGCCCTGTGTGATGTGACGTGATGCGAGGCTGGTCCCGCTAACATCATGATAGATCTGATGCAGCGACCTCTCGTCCAGATATACACCAGAGCTGCAGGACTGCAAATAGAAATGTTTAGAAAAATGATAAAGTAAACAGAAATGGAAGTCGTGCAGTCTCTCACACACACACAAAAAGTCTTCATGGCTGTGTGTGTTTATGCTTTCAAAGATTTATTCCTCTTAACAAATGCTGGGCAACCTCCACTCTGAACCCCAGTACTGGAGAGTCTGTCCCTCCTGGAGCAGTTTACTCAGGCTGGTTAAGTTAAAACATTGAAAACAGATGGTGTCAGTAATTCAGACTGATTCTTCGAAACAACTTTTTCTCCACGAAAATGAGATTATATCTCAGAAGGAAGAGCTTCTGACGGACTGAGGTTAGAAAATAACAAAAATCTATTTAGTAGCTCCAATCAAAGACTTGCGTCACTGATGATCAGCCGGGTTAAATGTCTGAATGAGAGCGTGTCATCATGTGGGAGAGGAGAGCGTCAGTGAGCAGATGGAGCATCATGTGAGAGACGTGAAGCCTCCGTCCTCAGTCAGACTGAAGGAAAATATGATTTTACTTCTTATGGCGTCTTCTTGCGGCTTATGTGGAAACAAAACAGCTAAGGAAATGACGAACCTTGTGGCACAAGTTTACCTTCTTTCTGGAGTATAAGTCGCAGTTCTTTCCATAGTTTAGCAAGGGGTGCGACTTATACTCAGGAGCGACTTATTTGTGTGTGTGTGTTTTTTTAGAGATCAATAGGCTCATATATTTTTATATTTTTCCAAGTAAACACTGGTTGTCTTTTAGCAATTGTTTCCGCTAACAACCACTAGAGGGCGCTGCATCTGAAGTATTTGCCACTGACAGCGGCAGAAGAAGAAGTGTCGTCCAAAACAAACTTGGATATTTTATCTTATCAAAAGATTAGTATTTTCGTATTTATTTCTTTATTTTTTTTAGCTACGCTGCTTGGCGGATTTGGTCTGAAACGTCAGACTTTTCTTCTAAAAGTGCGACTTAAATAAGGTTTTCTTCTTCTTGGTTAGACATTTTTTGCTCCTGCAACTTATACTCCGGAAAATATGGTAATTAAAAACTTTTTAATTTGTGATTTCCTCAGAAAGTCTCCTTAAATTATTTTCATGGTTTTGAATTTTATCTAAATCAATTCTTTTTTTTTAATCAATACTTCTGCAACACAAATTCATACTTGTAATCATAAATTTGTTTTGTTAAGGCGTAGTGTGGATGTGTTTTGAATACGAGAAAAATTCTCAAAATATGCTTAAAAATATAGAATACAAGTAATTTCCACCTTGTTATAAATGAAAAAAACTGCCAATGTTGCCGTTCACCTTTCGCCTTGACCCATTAGGGGTCTCCACAAAAACAGCTTTCCAGAGTACTGACTGCACTACATCTCCAGCAACCCCAGCACACAGTCCCATGCATGTTGACTCTCATCTGCTCATCACCTACAGGACACTTAAGCACTGCTCAGAGCCTCCCTCAGTGCGAAGTATTGTTTGTACCATCCTGCCTGCATTACTGAGCGTTTCTATCTGGATCTGATCTTCTGTTTCTGATCTTCTGCTTCATCTCTGATTGCCTGCTGCCTGCCCTGACCCTCACCTGGACTCTGACATCTCTACTCTCATCTTGGATGATCTCATGGATGATTGACCTCTGCCTGTCTGACCCCGATTTAGCTTTGTGGACTTTTAGCTGTGCTTAGTTCTTTACTGAACTAATAAACCTGCTGCACATGGAACCAGCTGTCTGCCCGTTTGTAAAAGATGGTAAGATTTCTTAACATAAGTTGTGATGTTCTGTTCTTTATGACAAAATCAAATCTTTATTAGTTTCAAAAAAGAGTTTTCTCCAATTATCTTATGCAGTCATCTACAAACAGATGCATCAGAATGGAGCAGAGCAGGGGGCTCGTGACCCACCTGGTGTCTGAAAACAATCTTCTCCCATATGTCCTTTTTTCTTTTGCTCCTGATTCACAATGACTTGAATAAACAAATACTCAGAAAGCTTAGTTTTTGTTTGCATATGGCCTTTCTATGGCTTCTAACTTCTGGCAGCCTAATAACTAAATGGAATTAATTTGGAATTCAACCATGTCAATAGTAAGTTGCATGCAATATAGCAGTTTTAGTGGATGGTAATTGTTACGTCCTGCTGCTGCCTGGCCTCCTTTCCCATCCAGTTCCCCTCAGCTCACCTGGCAGGTGTGGCCAATGTGTCTTGATTGGCAGATGGTGTCTATTTAAGTCAGAGGCGGCCACAC
>NC_050516.1:32188745-32225029 GCF_002922805.2 Oryzias melastigma
TGTTGTGTTAGTTTGGGGTTGGACCTTGGTAGTTCTGATTTGCGGGCTTTGTTTAATTTCTGTTCTTCAGGTAGTTTTGTTAGGCAGCCGTTAGCAGGGAGCTGCTGACTCCGACGGTCGTCGTGGCTGGGTCAGCAGTCTCCATGACTTCTTTTTCTTTTGGCCAAGGTTCCAACTCCGTTTTGGTTTGTTCTTTTTAACCAAACCCACTAATTATTTCTTGCTTAATTTCAGGACACATGTTTCCATTTATTTTAAATAAACTGTGTTCTATTTATTCATTTGTTGTGTCCAGTTTAATGTTATTGTCCCCACTGATGGTCATCCCATAGACTCTGGGTCAGTTTACCCATTGGGGACGTAACAGTAATGATGACAATGATAGAAAATCTAATTTTTTTTTTAAATAGGATTCTTAAAACAAATTATTACATTTTAAAGTTCTTAGAAAGTTAGTTTTATCTTATATCAAGTGTAGTAAGATGCTTAAAGTACAAACTCAACACAAATACTTGGTGAGATATTGTGTTTTTTAGTGTCCGTTCTCTTTTTACAGGTGTATCTGCACACCACTAAGTTCTGCATCATTCTCACCCAACATTTTTTGAAATGACATGTTTGTGTTTTTACCATGACAGAAATCCGGGGCTGTGGGCTGTTCTTAGCAGATGGTGTCATGGTGTCTGCCTCAGAGGATGAGGGTCTTTCAATGAACCACCATCCTGTTGAAGAACAACAATACGGGAACGTCCCCTCAGTTTGAAACTTCTACATGTGGCCCTGCTGTAGCTTCAAACACATCATGCTGTTATTCAAGTTCTTAAACTTTAATTTAAGAATTTATTTTCTGTTCTTTCCGATGTGAAAAAGTCCAAACTTTTCATCGATGAGGCCAGTAGTGAAAAACAAAGTCTGAAGGTTTGTCAACAATAACCAGTCGTTCAGTTACATAACCAGAATTTCAAGAAATAACTGTCGCCGCTTTTCCCTCCAACTGCAACCAGTTTACTAAACCAAAGGTTCAAAAGAAAAGGGAGACTGGTTGGGTGACACGCCACAAAAAAAAAACCCTTCAACTGTCCACATTAGTCATGAGGCGTTGAAACAGTAACCACCTTTAATGTGAAAATCCATTTTTATTTGAGACAATGAGAGGTGTCGTGTGTGACCTGATGGCAGATCCAGGGACAGTAGTTTGCAGTTTCAAACGCAAACTTGTGTCATCTGACAGAATCGGATTAAAGAGCTCTGCTAGCTGATTCAATGAGGACTTTGTTCCAGTTTGGCTGGAGAAAGACCATCACTTGACCACATTACTCCAAAGAATCCCAAATACGAAGGTGTCACATGATCGTGGTGTGGCTCATTATGTGCCTTTGATAGAATGGGAAACAGTAAATCAATGACTTTCACATGAGAAGACCACAGTCAGTTCAAAAATGTTGGTAAACTAATTTGGATGATAGCATCACAGCAGCAGTTCAGAATCAGGAGGTTTAGTTTCCATTTCTCATCACGTCCTCAGCAGGAAGGAGATTTCCAGAAGTCTGGAAATTTCTATTCTTCTGTAGAACGAATCCGGCTTTAAGGTCTCAAGGGCAAACTGTCACCACGGATGGCTCCAGGAGCCCCTCCTCCCCCTGATGCCACGCCCTCTTTCCTCTAACAAGGTTCAGAAGGCAGGATAAGTAAAGATTTGATGTTAGAGATGAGTCAGGGAGCGGGATAGTTTACTGTAAGACATGGGCAGAGGAATGTGGGAACGCGGTACACCTGTAGACCGGCTCAACCAGCCCCGTAACACGGAAAAGCAACAGGAAGCGGCGTGGGAAAACCGCCACATTCCAGAATCATCGCCAGCAAATGTAAACTGAACCTGTTGGAGGGAAACTAAAACGGTTCAACCTCATGTTGCAGGAAAATGTTATATTTTAGTGCAACAGATCACACAACTGACATGGTCTCTTGATTCATGTCTTTTACCAACTTGTTTACCTTTGACTCGTCAGGCTATATTTGTGATTAACTATTCAGCTTCATTCTAAATGGATTGAATGCTGTTAGTCGAACACTAACTGCATCAGTTTGCCAACCAGTTGATTTTGAACATGTGAAAATGTAAAAAAAATCAAAGCACATGTAAACTAGTTGTCTCAAACTGGCGGCCCGCGGGCCATTTCCGGCCCCCAAGTTGATATTTTGTGTCTCCCGCCTTAATATGAAAGTTCAATGTTTAGTTCAGCATGAATGGTACTCTCACAGTGCTGCGTGCGGAGCTGACGAACCAACCAATCATGGTGGGGTATGTTTTTTTTCCGTGATGTGGTCGTGACAGCCAGTGGGACCGGCTCTTAAGCCGTGATTGGGCAGTGGAACGGCAGCCATTAGACATGATGCAGCAGTGGTAACTTGGTGTCAAAATAACGTGCGCACGTGCGAACCCCTTGTTGGTGTTACCCGTGGGAGGACGCGCTTACACGCGATCAAGCAGCGCTCTGGCAGTGGAGTGGACTCCACATGCATTTATCAATTTTGACCAAAAGTTAGCGCGCCTAAGTGCGTGTGGCAGATTTTCTACGTTTTTTACCTGTGATATGTCCGTCAAATCCTGTGGGACTGGCCCGTAAGTTCAAAGTGGCTGAAAAGAAAATTCTGATGACACAACATTCTAGCAGCATTTAAACGCATCACGGACGGACGAATCTTGGAGACGTGAAAAGTCTTTTATTAGACTTGTGTGTAACTGTGGTTTTGTGTGTGTCTAACAAGCAAGTTGTGTGTAATTTTTAAAGATTTGTGTGTAATTTAGATTGAAATTTTTGTAATTTTAATTTGTGGATGTGCAAATTTGTTTATTTTTTATTTTTGTAATATTATTTACTTATGCACAAAATGTATTGTATGAGTTACAGATCAAGAATTACAAACACACAAATTGGGGTGAGTCTATTTTCTCTCCATACCTGTTGTACTTCAAGTAAAGAAAAGGCTTCGCCAATAGTTCAAATGCAAGTAATAAAAAATAAAAAAATTAAGAAACAATCCTGTGGACTTATACGATGTTATGAGGAGATATAGACTTACAATAATGCGTGGGTTCACATGACCCAACGGGTTGTGGTATTCATTATTATAAAAACTCTGGCCTGTCTTGTAATGAGTAAAAAAATAAAGTAAAAGTAAAATTCAAGATGATAAAATAAAAAATTGAAATGCCAAATCTGAATAGAATGATTAAAATAATAAAAACTGCCTTTACATCATCTTATCATTATATTATTTAAATATATATATATTATATATACATATATATAAAACGTTTTTAAAAAATACAGACCATTAAAAATGTACATATATTATCTTGAAAATTGTAATCATTTAATTCCATTAAAATAATAAATGTTCATAGAATAAAGGTTTAGGGTCTACTGTTCAATTGATTTCAAGTATTTATTGGGTTACTTTGACAAACATTAATGAACATAATGATATTAGACGCCTTCACAGGCTTTTTTTGAGTGTAATTTTCAATTAAGCAAAAGCTTCCAGCGTGTTTGGGTTCTAAAGTGACATCTAAACCCTTCCAAAAAGACATTTGGTCATCATTCAAATGGATTTAAACAAACCATAAGCATGTGACCTAAAGCACAAACTCAAGCATCAACTTGTGATGTTCCCTCCTTTATGAACAGTTGAGATGACTTGAGGCTCAGAGCGTCTTTGAGGCCGAACAGATCAGCCGACTTTACATCTTCCAACACAGACTGACCACTGTGTAGCTAATTACTGCGCCGCTCTGACACCGCCGTGGGTCCTTGTGACTTATGGCAAACCACTCAGCACACAGCTGTAGCCCCTCCCCTAAACACAGGGTCTGAACCTTCGGTCTGAACGCAAAAATCTTGAATAGAATTCAGTCTCACTAAAAAACAAAAGCAGAAAAGAAAAGCATCTAAAGGAGGAAAGTCTTCATTTCTGCAGCAGATAAATCAAAGTAACTGGCTTTCACTGTCTAGAATAATCTCTCTCTCTCTATATATATATATATGTATATATATATATATATATATATATATATATATATATATATATATATATATATATATACATATTACACACATATTACAGTAAAAAGGAGAGGTTATCTATCTATAAAACCTTTCCTTTTTACTGTAAGTCCCTTTATCATCACATTTTTCGCATAAAAACTGTATGATTTCAGAAGTGTTTACAAAAAAGTCTTTGTTTAAACCTAGAACGGTAAACCCTGGATAATGCAATGAAAGCGAGGTAATAATCAGATGGTGTAAACTATCTAACAGATATAGTACTTGATAAAGAATTATCTAAATGGCAGAACAGCAACTACAAAACAATTTAGGAATAAACAAACATAATTCATGGTTCCAGTTATGGTCTGCCTTTGTATCCAAACGTTGGTCTGCCTAAAGTATAGATCTGATGTTTTGTTACAGCAAAGACAGGAAGGAAAGATGAGTTTAGTTATGTGCAAAACAGTATGTTACAAATCCAAAGTCTGAATCATGACAACTTTAAAAAAACTTGCAGACAGACGGTGAGTGGAGAGGAAGTACTTGATCATTTAAAGAAAAAGGTGTTTATAAAGTTTGCGCCGCACGCAGAAACGCCATGAAGCGGTGTGTGCGTGGAATTCGCTTCCCCACCAGTTCACATTAGACACATATTTTTTCGCGACAGTCAACAGGCGGGGTGGGGGATGGGTTGGAAACTGGGGCTTCTCCGGAGGTCTCCAGTCCCAAACCCCCGCGAATAAGGAGTAATACTGTATTTTATCTCTACTTTTGGTTTAGATACAAAAATATGATCATAATTTTCAATCGCTGTATTTTATTGTGAAAATTTGGTTATATTTAGAAAACTGACAAGATTTTCTCGTGTTTTGGTGTAACTTCCTGCCAGGGTTGACGCGGATCTCTCGCACAAAAAACAGACCAAACGGCGAAACGATCGCTGCGCTGTCTGGTGTGAACTACACCATAGGCTAACGCTGGCGCCAAATGGAAGTGACCTCCGTTCCGCGGCACTTTGCGGTGCTTCCGCGTGCGGTGTGAACCAGGCATCATGTGCAGTAGTTACACTGCAGATTTCCTTTTTATTTTGTGGTTAGGTTGGTCTCTATCATGGCTGTTGCTCATAAATGTGTTGGTCTTCTTCGAACTCCATCATTGTGTTCCCAAAATTGAAACAAACTGGAAATACTAACGGTTCCTCAAAGGACCATTGGATGCTGGTTTGAAAAGTCGTACATTTCCCATTGACTCCAGCGGTAAAACGTCCAACTTTACTTTTAAAACTGGTCCTGGGTGAAGAAAGCTCCTCTTATGTCTATCCTTCTTGAGGCTTTATTTTCATTTTTGTATTTTTGTACTTTTTATCACTTTTTATTTTCACTTTTTTTAACAGGAGCTGTGGCTCCTTTGTTTACATTGTTTCAATTAACTCAACATTTAAACGAACAATGTAACTCCTGGAGATTTTGAAGCAAAGAAAAGCAGCTTTACTCTGATGCGCAACACTTCAGGGAAGTTACTGTGCAAGCAACTTAATTTGAGCAGATTCTGACGGAGAGAAAAGCAGGCGAAGAATTACAAAAGTGTGTAATATTTTGGTGTTGCTGGCGACAGTTCCAGTGTTAAATGGTTAAGAAACAGTCAGGGATCATCAGTATAATGTCTAAGTCAATGGTCTGGTCTCAAAAGTGTAATATGAATGCAAGAAAAATCAAATGACAATACAACATTTTCAACCTTGCTTGTTCAAGTCCATCATATTTCCCTGTTTGAATATGTCCTTTGGTAAGATCAGCAATTTAATAATATCTAAAACAACAACATTAAAGTTATATATTTGAGTTTTATGTGTTGAAGGGTTTTGTCCCTTCACCTCAGAACACTTTCACTGTAAAAAGTTACACCATCACTTTTGTCGGGTTATTTTTACTTGATATAATACACCCAATATAAAGTATTTCTCATAAAAAATAGATCCAAAATATGACGACCCATGATAAATTAGAGTAATTTTATTTATTTTCAACTTGTGACAAAAATGGAAAATAAAATAATAGGAAGATCCTAAAAACATGCTAAAAAATTACTGAAAAATTAGGAATTTGAGAACAAAAAATGTCTAAAAAAATAATAATGATGCTGGAATCTTGACTGTTGGTCCACCCGTTCATGGAGCATGTGAGACTTTACCCAGGGACACTCGGAAAAATGCAACATATTGAAAATCATGTGAATACATTTACTCGGGTGAAAATCACCCAGCGATGGTGCTCTAGAGTTAAATGTTAAGCTCCCCTAAGACACACGAGAGTGGCGAGAGACACCAAATCACCAAATCCTACTTTATCTTTTAAAAAAATTCACTTTTTTTTATGTGGCCATTTAGCTCTTCATTTAGAAAATGTAGTTTTCAAATAACTACAATAACTGAATTTTAAAATGTGTGATATTTTTCTATAAATAACAACTTTAACGTCTTTAATTTTGACAGCAGCAAAAACAAGTTCCTTTCAAAATAAAATACACTCTGTGTTAAATAAGATCCTTCTGCTGCGACAGATTTTGATTTAAGAATTTAGGACATTTTTTAAATTATGACAACTAGATGCTCGAGTGCAGCATATATATTAGAATGTGCTAAACTCAACAAACTAATTTGTATTTATTAAAATTGTTAGCATTTTAAAAGCCAAAGAGCCACAATGTAGGGGTAAAAAAAAGCTGCATGTGGCTTCGGAGCTTCACCAACTATAGTCCAGAACGAAACATTTACGAGGTTAAAAACTATTATTTATCATTTTTGGGGGGGTACTTTTGATTGCAACGAAGCAAAAATATTTATGAGCATGTTTTTAATGTATTGACCCATTAAAAAGACATTGCCTCACACCTGATAGCTACACACACTTTATAATGCATTTACATCTCAGATTTATAATATTGTTGCTCACTCATGAACACATGACTTGGGCATAAACTGTTGAATTGAATCCTTCACTTTGGGATTTTCATCTGTTTAAAGTCACTCAAACTGACAGAACTTTTTCCCATAAAAGAAAGGATCCGTTCACTTTGGAAAATAAATCAAAGAGCCTCACAATCTCTTAAGCACGGCTCAGCAGGAGTGGGTACAGCCTGGAGTGTTGCCATTGATAAGATGCTCAGGTCACTATGAAAAAAGCATGAAAGTCATTTGTCAGGCTGAGGAGAGGAACACTGAGCTCCTTTGTTTGCTGCAGCTTCTCATCAGCAGCAGCTGTCTGCTAATAGGACTGATGTGATCTCTTAGCTCGTCTCTCCGGCCCAGGAGGCGGCGTGGCCTCATCACTTTCTCCTCACGCCGCTGTGGATGGTACAGCTTTCATGTTGGGCCATCAGAACCTTCCAGAGCTAACTCCTTCATTAGGGGGAAAACACTGTAACTGTCCCTCAATTATATCCAGTGTGTTATAATGAAAAAAATACATTTGTATTGATATGTGAAAGTATTTGAAGATATTTACTGCAGAAGAATTCCTCTGTTCATCTGTTGTTCTGCCTGTAATGTGCAGTTTGTGCAGTGTTGGTCACTGAACGGAGCGTTATGTTTTCTAAAAGATTTTCCCAAATAAATTCATTTTAAAGCAAAACTGAAAAAACTCAATTAAAAAGGAAAAAACAGATTATATGTAGGGATAGATTCCGTAAATACTATTGGTAAACTCATAGCAGAAAAACTTCACTCAAAATCATTTAGTGTAACTTTTAAAGAGCTTTGATGTAATTAAGGGACTCGATTTTCTTCAATGACCTCTAAGAATAACTTCTTCAGAAGTTACTACAGTGCTTATCACTTTGAAACCAAAGTCTTCTCCAAAGAAACCTTAACATCTAGAAGATGCATGCTTGAATGTTTTACTTTATAAAATTGGAAAACAAACAAAATGTATTTTTTCCATCATCCAAGTGTCAGAGATTTGTGACATTTCTAAAGTTTTAAAGAACCAACAGCAGCCTTCACCAGTTATTTTTGGGACTGTTTTAGCATTTTTTAAAACTTACCATATATGCTGAGTTTTCATGCTCGTTTCATCTTTTCATGTCAGCTGAAGACACATCTGGTTTGGAGTGATGGCCTTTGGTCTTTAATGGCCTCTGTGAGGAACCACATCAATGGAGCGGAAGGTGAACGGGAACAATGAAAGAGCCAGTTAGGCCTTCAGCAGGGGTTCAGCCCAACAAGCTACAGGAAGTGTGGCTCCTCGTGACCTCTGACCCCCGAGGTGGCATGTGTCCTTCAGTCTGCTCTCTGATCTCTCTCTGATGCCCACACGCAGGTTACAATTCTACAGCAGATTTTCTGACAAATCTAAAAAAAAACTCCCCTAAAGATGAACTTTTTACCCCTATGACTTCCTGGGGCGGAGCTCACTCAGACTGTCAATGCATGTCAGCAGCCTCAGGAATCCCACAAGTCATCCAGGCTCAGTAGGACTACTTCTTCAGCTCGATGGCTTCCCTAACTTCTAGTGTCCACCAATGGGGTTTGTTCAGATCTTACAGTCCCAGATCCAAACAAAGGAGGTGGAGAACATGGTCCACTATCCTCCCTCTTTACCTGTCCTAGTTCAGCTGTGAGAGGAGGTCTCTAACGGAGGGTAGCAGCCAGACGTTCCAAACAAACTCTCACTGTTCGTTTGGGCCTCAAAGGTCTTTCTGGCCCTTCTCCCTCAATGGATCCAACTCAGCAGCAGGTGATCAGCCGTCTATCATGAAGCTGTTAACTGTCAGAAAGTTGTCCCCTGGTTGAGTTGTGACTTTGGATCTGCCCGACCTCAGATTTCCCTTCAAACCCTGTCTAAGTGAAAGACACAGTTTTCACTGACACTTTCTTTGCATTTTCTCCACATTTTCCAGTTTTCTGATGTCTCTTTTTCACCGTTAGTTGACTTTTTTAAAATAACATACGATAATGCAATAAAACTCAAGAGGAGTTGGTAACCTTACCTATGAAAGTTCTGATTTTACCATTTCACCATCTGAAGCTGATTATTGGACTTGAAAATAAACAACTTTGACTGTCGTGAGCTCTAAAATCATTGTTGTGTACCTCAGTTACAAACAGGCAGACAGCTGGTTCCACAGACAGCAGGTTTATTAGTTCAGACAGTAATTAAGCACAGCTAAAAGTCCACAATGCTAAATCAGGTTCAGACAGGCAGAGGTC
Source organism: Oryzias melastigma (assembly GCF_002922805.2). Classification (NCBI taxonomy): domain Eukaryota; kingdom Metazoa; phylum Chordata; class Actinopteri; order Beloniformes; family Adrianichthyidae; genus Oryzias; species Oryzias melastigma. The sequence goes on from NC_050516.1 coordinate 32,198,004, forward strand.
AATCTCAAGCATGGGAGCATCCAAGTCGAGATTGAAGCAGTCAGAGTCCAGGCGAGGGTCAGGGCAGGCGGCAGGGTCAGAAACAGAAGATCAGGTCCAAATAGAAACGCTCAGTAATGCAGGGTGGTACAAACAATACTTCACACTGAGTCAGGCTCTGAGCACTGCCTGAATAACAGGTGGGTGATTGTCAGATGCAAGTCAGCTGGGTGGCATCTGGGGAGTGTGTGGTGGGGCAGATGGGAGATGTAGTGCATTCAGTACTCTAGAGACAGCACCCACCTTTAACCAAAGGGGGAGACAGAACTCCTAACAACCTGTACCTCTTCACTCCTTACGTTATCTTAAGTTTATGCTACGATCACAAATACCACTGCCACCGTACGATGGGGATGCATCGGCAGAATCTTCAAGAATTTTTGTAAAACGTTCGTCCGGTCATGAATGTAGACTGAGGCATTCAGGTGTCCGTCAGGTATCAAGAATGACGGTCTCATGAAATTGGGCAATAGTTAGGTGTCCACAGGGCAATCGCAGTTGTATTGCTGCAGCTCTGATTGGATGATGTGTAAATGTCTCCAGACAGCTGCTGTCCATATCAAGTGGCGCCGGTCACCAACCGCCCGGTAGCCAAAAATGGGGTCATTCTGCTCCAATGGTCATTCACAACTCAGATTTTGAGCACACAGTAAAATCTTGTCAATTTATAAATGTACACATTTTTAAACAACATTCCTCCCAAGAAAGCCCAATGTTCTGTCATCTTCCTATTCTTCTTAGCATCAACTGCAATTCGCCAAAACACAGGTCTCGGAGTCACTTTGGATCTATCAACGCCATGATGAGTTTTGTGAAGCATCAATGCCGTCTCTCCATTTGGTCATTTTCCAACTTTTTTGTTAGTTCTGCTCTTTTAGTTTTTGCTTTTTGAGCACTTTCTTCTTTCAGCATACTCAGCACTCATGTCAGTTGCTCCCTTTCGTCCACTTCTGCACTTTGGTTTACTCTGAAGAGAATGGAGACCCTTGTTCTCCAGTAGACTGGGGTTTGCAGGGTTTGACCCACACCAGAGTTCAAGCGGGCTTTCACACAAAGTGAACCGTCTGAGGAAATGAATCTCAAACCTGAATCTATTCCTAAGTTCACACAAGAATTTGATCCTGTAAAAAAAGTTGGGTTTTTTTACGTAATAAAGTATTGGTAAAATTTTCACTCAAAAACATCAGCAAACATGAAGGGGGCTTCACCTTTTCTAAAACAAACACACATAAACACACACTCTCTGCTCTCCTATAGTTGGAGCCACATGTAGTCCTGAACCGAAGAGACAAAGTGCTAGAAAATGCTAAAAAGAAAGAAAAAATAAATTAAAAGCTTTAGAAAAACTCCAACAAAAACTTGGCCCAAATTTTAACAGACAAATTTATATAATTGACATTTCAATTGATAATTGATAAAACACTGGGATTCTCTTTATAAGTATTTTTTTCATTTTACACCAGGTTCCTTTGAAAATGGGTCTTGTAAATGTCTTTTTTTCCCAGTTGAAATTTTTAAAAGTTTAGGTTCCGCACCAAAGGTTTCAACACAACATTATTTTTTTTCTAAATTGAAACCACCAACACTCCAATTTTCTTCTTTACATCTGGAGTACTTGCTTGGTGTTTGTCAGTAAACAGCACTGACCTGTTTTTGTCTCACAATGGAGAGAACAAGATTTATAGCATTACCTGCCATAGTACTAGTGCCAATGATGTAAGCTGAGTGTGGCCGCTGAAAATGTTACTGTTAGTGAAGATACTGAAAATAATAGTTAAAATCACTGAAACTGAACACACTGAAGTTAATAGCTGAAAACGAAGCTGAGAGCTTGCTAAAATATTAGCTAAATGCAAATGTAGCCTATAAGATTGGGGAAATGTCTAATTTAGCCAAAATAGGTAGAATGTAGCTTAAACATTAGCTTAATTCCAAAATAGCCTAAAAAATGAAAAAAGCCTAAATTAGCCAAAATATCTAGCAAGTATCTAAAATATTAGCTAAACTCCAAAAAAGCCACAAAAAATATTTTAAAGACCCCAATTAGCCAGATTAGCTATTATTATAATATTAAAAGTAATTATATAATTTTATGATGTTAAAATATTAGCTAAACTCCAAAATAATCTAAAAAAATGAATTTAGCCTAAACTACCCAAAACAGCTAGCATGTAGCTAAAATATTAGCTAAACTACAAAACAGCCTAAAAAACTGAAAAAAGACGAAATCAGCCAAAACAGCTAAGAACCTAAATATTAGCTAAACTCCAAAATAGCCAAAAACGTTTTTAAAGATGTTAATTAGCCAAAACAACTGGCTATATTCTATTCCTGTTGACTTTTTAAAAGTTTAGGCTTTGCACCAAAAGTTTCAACACATAAAAAAAAGTTTTTTTTCTAAATTGAAACCACCAACTCTCCAATTTTCTTCTTTTCATCTGGAGTACTTGCTGGGTGTTTGTCAGTAAACAGCACTGACCTGTGTCACAATGGAGAGAATTCCTTTTTACAACAGTCTGGCACTTCACTTCAGCAGCTGACAGTTGTACACTTGAAACTCCTCTCAATTAGAGCGAGCAGATGTCACGGTGGTGGAAGAAGATCAATAGAGCAGTTGTGAGCGTGTAGTCCTCATTGTGGACTTGTGTTTTACAACACAGCCTTCTGCAGGTCACCAGGACTTTAGCTGCCGTAACACAAGAAGGAAGTGTGGCAATCAGAGCCCAAGGAAAGGAGGACACAAAGACACAAGATGCCACTGGAGCTCAGAGACGTAACCTCCTGCACCCTGAAGGCTGAACCCTTTCACGGGGTTGACAGTCTGTTGCTCTGGATGGCATGAGATGCAATAACCAAACAAACCAATGTGAGTCTATATAAGGAGAGGAGGGAGACGCGGTGAAAGCTGCTGAGCTTAAGCAGCGTTTTGAACTCCTGCTGTTCTCCCTGTAGACTGACGTTTACAGCAACTTGTCCAAACAAAAGACGGCGAGGTGGACGTGGAGGAGAGGGTTCTCTGTGACCATATTTGGGGGAATGTGACAGCTGGGAATTATCATGTTTTTAGATTGTGATCATGTCAGCACTGCCACACTGTAAACTATGAAAAAAGCAGGTGAGGGGGTTTATTAGGCCTGCTGCTGTGGAGCTTCTTTAATTTCTCAGGACTTCATGTTGGCCAGCTCACCTCATCGAGGCCTTTCTACTCTTTCCTCAAATATTTCTTCCAGTTTAGAGAACAACAGAGCATTTTGAGGAAAAATTCGACTGTGAGGAATTTTCTATTCGGTTAAAACCCATCTCTAATTTCAGTTTTTGATGTGATCCACACCTGGTCTAGGATGTCTTCTACTCCGTCCAATCAGGATAATTGGCACCAGACTCCAAAGTACAAAGCAGCGGTTGAGCTGGTTTTGTTTTTAATTGCGTAACTCTTCCACAGGTTTATTATTGCATTCTTGGGTTGAAAATGAGGCACTGGTAACCATTAAGTAAAGGTTGGCAGCTCTTTGCAGTAATGACTGCCTCATTATTACTGCATGATTGCTGTGTTATCAAACTATGTGACGATGAATGTTTTGCTAGGAAACTACTTTTGCTACTTAAGTTGAGCTGAAAGACGAGAGGATCCGCTCTAAAATGTGTTTTTGCATCATCTTTGTTTAGTAACGCTCACATATAACACTTAATACCAACACTGTGGACAGACTTCTTTCTAACTTTTGTGCAGCTGATTGAAAATACTCAACAAAACTATTTTTTCTTTTTTTAACTTTTGCTGTCATTGTTTTTCTATTTCACTGAAATAAGCAAATTTGGAATTGTAAATTTGGACAGCACTAGAAAATGGTGAACGCACTATATAGTGAGTAGGGAAAGAATTTGGACACACCAATAATATCTTCAAACTCGGACTAACACTCAATGATGTCATCCATATTGTTGTGCCAAGATTTGTTTCCCATATTAGAATTTGTTTCCCCTGTTGCGGAACTTCTGGCATCGTTAAGTTTGATTCATACTAAGCATAAAAAGAAGGTGGGTGTTTACAATATACTTTGTTCTCGGACTTTTAGGAGGTTACTGTCATATTTGAATTTGTTTCCCCACATATATTACGTAAAACAACAACAGGGAACACATATTCTATCAGGCCGCGGATCTAAAAATCCAAAAGTAGTTTTTTACACACAGAAAGTTGTCATTGTTTTTTGTAGAAAATGTGGAGAACAATGCAAATATGACAATAAATTCCCAAAAGTCCCAGAATATCATATATTGTAAACATCCATCTTCTTTGTATGAGTGCTACGAAACAAATCAAGGATGCCAGAGACAAAGGAAACAAATTCTGGCAGGGGAAACGTATTTTGGCACAACACCTGTTGTTGGTGAGATTTGACCCTTCAGGGCTACTGTACACTCTTCCTGGATCCAACTCTGGATATGTCAGCTGAAGCAGGTGCAGTGTGAGGATCACGCAGCGATGACGTGCAGCAGCAAGATAAGTGATGGAAAAACAAGATAGAAAAAGAGTGAAATATAAAGGGGAGCTGTAGTAAAAGCATTGAGAGGAGACATTTGCTCCTTATCAGCTTAAAGTTATTTTGCTGAACTTTATAAATTTGCTTACATTTGCATTGATGTTGTTAAGGCTTACAAACCCATTAATGCTTGACCTATACTAAACCCGATAAGACAGGAGTGTCAAACTCAATCACACAGGGGACCAAAATCCAAAACATACCTTAAAAAAGGCTAAATTAGCCAACACAGTTAGCATGTAGCTGAAATATTAACTGAACACCAAAATGGCCTATTTTATTTTTTTAAATCTTAAAGTAGCCAAAACAGTTAGCATGTAGCTGAAATATTTACCAAACATCAAAAATAAAAAAAATGAAAAAAGCCTAAATTAGCCAAAATAGCTAACATATAGCCTAAATATTAGCTAAACTCCGAAACAGCCTAAAAACATTTTTTAAAAAGCCTAAATTAGCCAAAACAGCTAGCTTGTTGCTAAAATATTAACTAAACTCCAATAAATAATAAAAAGGCTGGAATATTCTTCCAGAATAAATCAACTTAAACCTTAAATAACTTTCAATATTTATCTACATGTTATCTACATACTTATATTTTGTCAAAAATATACAAGTTAAAAATGAGCGCAGGATAACATCGGGTCATTAATAACAATAAAATAAAATGATCTGGAGGGCTGGATAGAAGTACCCGGAGGGCCTGATCCGGCCCCCGGGCCTTGACTTTGACACGTGTGTGATAAGACATTTAAAACGGGGATCAAAAACAAAACATTCATCCGGTTAATACTAATTAAGAGAAAATAAGAAATGTATGCTCATCGGTGACTCAGATAAACGCTCTCATCTCACTTTGACCACAGAGTTACAGCACAAGGATTCTGGTCTGCGGTTTGGATCCTGGCCGTTCAGCTGCCCAGTTTTTAATCACAAGGCTGCACCAGAGAGAACCTCCCTTCTGAAGGCAGAGAAGACCATCTGGTTTACCGCTGTGATCATGTTCAAATATAGACAAGGGCAGGGGAACAAAATGACTCGGAGGACACATTTTTCCCAGAGGAAAGTTGAAGCCCACACCCTAAATTCCTGTTTTGCCTTGGTGCACCCCAGCAAAGCAAAAACACTCGTGCTATGTGGCCTCCCTCTCTGAAACCTTTGCTTTCTGGACTCAAGCGAACTCTCCCACAGTTTATTTCTGACTGTTGTGGGCGTGTTTCTGTGAGGAAACGATGATGGATTTGTTTCTGGTCCAGCTTGCGCTATAATTTAATCGTGGCTGGACTTACGGAGTCTCAACAGCAGCACGTGAGATCCTGCAAACATTTGGATGATTAAAGTGCTGATTCAGGCATTTATGCAGCAGGTTCCAGGTTGCTAGGAAACCAACGGTTCTTTGAGAACACCTGGAAGGTAAAAGCAGTCGGTCTGAATCACCAATAGGCCGAACAAAAGACGTGCAGTTTGACCAACCAGCACACAGCTGGGAAAAGGCGGTCTGAGATGAGGATTAGTGACAGAGAAATACAAGAGGTTTAAAGTGTCCACCATGTTTACACCTGTCTGTCTGATGGCTTAACATACTGCACTCTCCCCTGTTTTATAAAACTAGAATTATAAAAGAAAAACTTAAAATATCTATTAAACTAGTTTTTCAAATCAGGTAAAAGAGTAAATATTTGGTGCTAAAAGTGTTTTTTTTTTCTCACTGGAGGTTTTCTAAAATCAATCTCGTGATGTTTTGTAATCTCTGCTGCAATGAGGGGATGGATTTCCTTTAGCCAGACTTTCAGCCTTTAAGTGAATTTGCACAACCATGTTTCTGCAACCACAAACAGTCACAGTGTGAATTATAAACACACTTGAGGGATTTGAAAATCATCACCTTTGACCTGGACAACGCCTGGATGTTTCATCCTACAAAACTTGACCGATAAGTCATTGGGACACTGAGAAGAGATTGAACAGTATTTTCAGTGGAAGGTGGAGCTGTGGCGTGGAGTGGATCCTCTCCACTTGAGGGTTGACAGTTCAGCTTCCAGCCATGTGTTGAAGTGGGTAAGAAACACTCACTTGGCTCTGGTGGTAAAGCTGTGTGAAAAGGTTGTGTAACGCTGTAAAAGTGTTCTGTGTAACAGAGAAATGTTTTTGAAATGCACACCGTTACCATAAATCATTTATTCAACAGCTTTCTCATTCAGAATTTTTAATATTTTTGAGAAGATTCAACAGAAAACAAAGATTAAAAAATAATCTAGAACAATCATTTACTTCAAACCTTAAATTAGAGAAACTAAGTAATACAAATTTTAGCACTTATAAGGCATAATTATCTGCATTTTAAGTGTTTATTTAAAAAAAACTTTAAATATCAATTTGTGGACTTTATGAATCACTAAAATGAGGAATATGGTCTTACACACCAAACAGGTTGCTAATTCACACACAATGAAGGCGCTTTTAATTTGGAAGAACAAGCACAGATTCTAGAGAAGCATGTTAATGTCAAAAGTATTTTATCAATATGATAAAACTACAAGAAATAAAAGTGTACTTTTATGGCATTTAAAGAAAGTGTTCAGGAGGATATTCACTTTGTTACAACCAACTGTCTTTATCTGCCTATATTTGTACTTGAACATGGGGGGATAATCCTGTGATGGGGTAGTAAACACAACTACACTATACATTAGAGTTTTAAAACACATAAATTATTTACAAAAAACAATTCTTATTCAACCATGAATACATCATTTCATATATATATATATATGTATATATATATAAAAACACACACACACCCCCACACATATATATATATATAATTATATATATATATATTTATATAAAAACGTATACAGTATATATATATATATATATATATATATACACACACACACACACACACACACACACACACCCCCACACACACACACACACACACACATATATATATATACAGTGTATATATATATACAGTGTATATATATATATATATATATATATACACACACACACACACACACACATATATATTTATTGAGCGGCCGTGGTGCAGTGGTAGGACGGTCGACTCCTGATCAGAAGTGAGCGGGTTCGACTCCGCCTTGCCCACCCATGTGTCGAAGTGTCCTTGGGCAAGACACTGAACCCCGAATTGCCTCTGGTGGGAGGTTGGCGCCAGTGTTCGGCAGCGGAGCCACCACCAGTGTGTGAATGTGTGCGTGAATGGGTGAAAGGGTCTGTGACTGTGAAGCGCTTTGGGCCCTCGAAGGAGGGTAGAAAGCGCTATACAAGTATACGCCATTATTAAAAAAACGTACAGTAAATATATATATATATATATAAATATATACATATACACACACACACACACATATATATATATATATCATATTTATATATACTGTATAATATCCGCTCTCTGGTGGGGGCGTCTGTCCGCTCAGAAGTGCTCGCCTCGTAACGACAGCAGTCAAGACTTTCGCGGAGAACCGCGGAGTTTCTTAGAATTTTTAGAAAAAGCCGGTGCTCATTGCTGTAGAAAACTCATGTTGGTCCACATCCCAAAATAAAATACTAATCGGTTTCCTCATTGTTGGATTTCTCATAGCTTACAGCTCTGTTTTGCTCCACCCCCCACTGCGGACGTACTGCTCTGCATTACAGGCGTCAGATTGGCGGTTGTCCTCCGCCTTGTTTGTTGAAATGAAAGATCACCCTTTAATTTAATAAAATCTCAGTCACAGAATATAAAAACTGTTTATGTTTATTTTGGTTAATTATATATATATATATAAGTCATGTGGACTCAGTTTTTAAGTTGAAGACGTTTTACTTTCTCTCCTATTATATTAATGATAAAATTGAGTTTAGCACTTTGCAACAATCTCTAAATGAAAAAAAAAAACTCCCTCGTTAGATACTTTGACCGTGTTCACCTGAGCTCCTCTAGATGCTAAAAAGGCTTTTAAATATTAACTAATAAATAACTAAAATCTCCTCAGCAGACCTTTCTCCTGTTCAACTATGTCTTCTGCTTGTTCTCTTTGGCCATCTCCTAATGGCATGAGGTAAACAGATGTCTCCAGAGATGTAACAGTGCAGTCCCTGGAGGCGATGCCTGCAGTGTGGGGGGTCCAAACCCCGGCACACTTCTCTTGACCTCGGGGTTATCACCATGGTAATCCTGGCTACAGCACCCTTGAGGGATGTTATTTGCTACTGGGAAATACGGGGTTAACTTAAACAGCCGATCTGGTGCTGTGGTTAGATTAGCGGTGAGATCTTATTCTCACGTCAGTTACCTGAAAGAGGACATAGAAAGAAAAACAAAGAACTTATTTGCTGGAATTGGTTGTTAATGTGCTTAATTTAAAAAATGACTTTTTTTTCTCATCCAGGACCAGAAACTAAGGTAAACATTTTCTGTCAGAAAGGAAGATGGGATTACTTGTATATTAAGATGGTTGAGATCTCAGGTGTGAAGTCAGTCTTGTATATCGGGGGTGTCGAAGTCAATCACACAAGGGGCCAAAATCTAAAACACACCTTAGTTTGCCGTCCGAACAGGATAAACATTAATTGAACACACTGAGACTACATTTTTAAAAACTCAACTTTTTAACATAATTATGGACCATATATATATATAGCATTACCTGTGATAGTGCTGGTGTGAATGCTGTAAGCTAAATTTGGCGGCTGAAGATGCTGAAATTAATAGGTAAAAACAATGAAGCTGATAGCTGAAAATGATAAGGTTAATAGCTGAAAACACTGAAGCTGATAGCCCACTAAAATATTAGCTAAATGCCAAAATAGCCCTAAAAAAACAACGAAAAAAAGAAAATTTGGTTACCCAAAACTACTATTAGCCAACTCAGAAACAGCCTTAAAAAACGTTAAAAAGTCTAAATTAGTCAATCATCTAGCATGTAGCTGAAATATTAGTTAGACTTCAAAATAGGCTAAAAAGTCCAAAAAGTGCCAATTTTTAAAACTTTAAAACTGTAACTTCTTAACAAGATTATGAATAATAAAAAGGCAGGAATATTATTCCAGAACAAATCAACTTAAACCTTAAATAACTTTCAATATTTTACTCTCCATAGAAACATATTTTGTCAAAATTATACAAGTTAGAAATGAGCGCAAGATAACATCGGGTCATTAATAACAATAAAATAAAATGATCTGGAGGGCCGGATCCGGCCCCCGGGCCTTGACTTTGACACGTGTCCATGTCCATGCGAGAACAGAGCCCTGACACCAGCAGCACAGATGCTGTTTGGGTTGAGGCCAAGGTCAGCCGGATTTCTCCTGACAGTTTTCTTTTCTGGAACTGTGTTAATTCGATGTTTAAATCCTCTGACGGAGCACATAAAGTGTGTTGTGATGGTGTCAGAGGCTGTCTTTAGGTTTGCATCTGATCGCCGCTGTTCGGACTCATCTGCGGAGGCGGCGGAGGCTCCTCCGCTCAGGCAGGCAGGCCCTGGTGTTGACATTTGGAAAGCCAAACAGCACTCAGCGAGGAAACATGAGCCCCACAAGTGCAAGAAAGGCTGGAGGACTGAAAGAATTAGAGATGGAGAGAGAAAACATGTGGTCATGAAAAAAGAAGAGCTAATGAGGGAAGGATCCCACACTCTTAAACTTGGAGGGGGCGAGTTTCAATGCCCGCTCCCACAGTTTTGTCTTCCTCTTCTGCGTGCAGCTGATAGTCGTTTCAGCTGGACTCAAGTCAACTGTCAGAGAAAATCTGTTTTCAATATGGCCGTTTCCTGTAGGAGCAGGAAACAGCTCCACAAGGCGAGCTTGTGTGGAGTCCTCTCCTCCTCTCCCTCCATTTCTGCTGCACCGCCTTCACTGACACAACATTCTGTTTGCAGGTTTTACTCGTTTATTCCCACTGAAACTTTAGACGTCTGGCATTAAGAATCCCTCATTCCTTTTGTGTCAGCTTAAAAATGACATGAAAACATTCATCTAAACTGCTTGATCCACTAATTTAGAAACCTTCACTATGCAGCATTTTAAATCCCCCTTCTGATCTAAAATCCAGAGGTGTAACTCAAGTCCCTGCACCCACCGCATACCAGAACCAGCTTCAAGGCTGCTGACCCGGCCCACAGGATGTGACAGGAATCAAGGAGACTTTCCTGCTACTTACATCAGCAGAAGTGGTGTGAAGCATCACGTTTAAGGTGGAGCAGGAGTCCTGCAGAAGGCGGGTTTGGTTGACTTGCTCATGTCTCAGTCAGATATTCAAAATTAACTTAAAATGAGCTTTTTAACAGATATCACCTTGAAAGTAAAAACACAAATATAGCAGCGCAAATAAGACGCTTTAATGAAAAAAAGTCAATGTTTCTGTTGATTTTTTGCATATTTCTGTGTAAAAGGAATAATGGATCGATATGGAAATGCAGCAGCATCCTGCAGAGGATGGACGGTTTTCAAGGTTGATGGATAATTAGGATCACCTTATATTTATGATGGATGCTCAGAAATCTTTGGAATCTAGACCAGAATTGGATGGCTGAATAGCTCTAATATTTTTCCCCATTTTTGTTGAAATTGATTTGAAAATAGATCAAAAGATGAACTTTAAAAGGACTTTAAGAGCGGAGAAATTCCTACTTCCGTCTATGTTAAAAAGTTTAACTTCACACTAACTTGTGTAAAGTCTGGTTACAAAAAACAAAACATTTTTTCATATTTTGATTTTCTCAGAGCTTGATTTTGTTCCCAATTTGTGAAATGAAGGTTTTATGGTGTGTGGACAGACCAAAGAAAACCTGATCTTGACTTTGTTCCTCCTAATCTCTCCTCCTTTGAGAGATTTTGGGCAGATTTTCTCTGCTCAGAATCCTCAGATTACCTGTCCAGTTATACATCGTCTGGACAAAACCAGTCGGCTTTGATTAGCCAGCTCTACTAGTTTAAGCAGGTAATCCTTATTTTTCACATCACTGTTGTTGATTTTCAAAAATTTTCAAAGTTGAAAAACCAGAATGCACTCCCACATTCAAACCAGGTAAACATGTCTTAAAATGGATTTACGATAAACGCTGAAGTCTTTAGTATAAAGGATACTTTATCATCACAACTGATGCTGTTTTCTAACCGTTGAGGATTTTCATTATCGGATCATCCACAGGTTTACTGGAGTCATCTTTAAGGTTTGTGCAGTTAAATTACCCAAAATGTGGGATCACTGTAGCATGAAACTCAAAATGAGTCAATTTTAGACGCAAACCTTTAAGACAACTCCTACAAGCAGGCGTTTAACCCGGCCTGGCTGCATCCCAGAGCTGAGGGAAAGGAGGAGATGATAATGAAGAACACGAGGAAATAAACTCAGCCTGTCCTAAAGAATGAAGATTAACTAGCGAAGGGGCCAACGAATGGACTTTATCCACAGCAGATGAGCTTAATATGATCCAGGTGTCAATTATTTGGCTAAACTAACAGAGCAAGAGAGGGAGACAAGCTTGACAAGAGCAAAACACTGTAATAGTTCTCAAAGAGGTATTGGAAAAAGATCACATAAGGAGTGTCAAACTCAATCACACAAGGGGCCAAAATCCAAAACAAACTTTGGGTCGCGGGCCGAACAGGATAAACATTTATTGAACACTCTAAAACGACATTTTTAAAACTTTATAAACACAACTTTTTAATATAATTATGAAATAGATATATAGCATTAGCTGTGATTATGCTAGCTGAATTTGGCCACTGAAGATGCTAGTGCTGATAGTTGAAGATGCTGAAAGTGATAGCTAAGAACACTGAAGCTGATAGCTGAAAATTCTGAAGCTGATAGCCAGCTAAAATATGAGATAAATGATAAGTTAGCCTAAACAGCTAGCATACAGCTGAAATATTAGCCAGACCCCAAAATAGCCTAAAAAACAACAACAACAAAAAAATGGTAGCTAAAAACGCTGAAGCTGATAGCATGCTAAACTAAAGTATTCGCTAAATGCTAAATTTGCCTAAAAAAAAACAAAAAAGTAGGTTAGCCAAAAGAGCTAGCATGTAGCTGAAATATTAGCTAGACTAAAAAAAATAGCCTAAAAAATCTTAGTAAATGCCAAAATAGTCCAAAAAGCTAGCAGAATGACAATTTTTGAAACATTAAAACTGTAAATTCTTAACATAATTATGAATAATAAAAAGGCAGGAATATTATTCCAGAATAAATCAACTTAAACCTTAAATAACTTCAATATTTTACTCTCCATAACAATATATTATGTCATAATTCTACACGTTAGAAATAAGCACGAGATAACATCGAGTCATTAATAACAATAAAATAAAATGATCTGGAGGGCCGGATCCGGCCCCCGGGCCTTGACACATGTGACCTAACTGCACCATGCATGAGCCCTGTGGGTCCCCAAAGACCCACTCTGAGGAAAATTGTGTTTTGGGGATTTCTAACATGTTCTTGCTGCATTATTCTCTTGATGGAGGACATATAAAGATTATAGTTGTATTTCTGAGGATTTCTTTATTTGAATCGTGAATCAGGAGATGACGAAAAAAAAAAGCATTTGGAAAAGGGGCGTATTTGTTACGCTACAGTCCATTCTGTTGCGCAGATCCATGAACATCTTCATTTTTTCGTCATTTGACCTGGGTCAGAACTGTGCAGCTGAATAGTAGAGAATGATGGGATTTTTATTTTTTCGGTTAATTTCTACTGGGATTTTTTAGGTTAAGTTTAGAGTTTAGCCTATAAAAGCATTAGTAGCTAACAAATTTGTCAAAAACGTTTGCATGTTGCCAAAATATTAGCTAAACTCAAAAAAAAAAAAATGGAGGCTGATTGGATTACCACAGGATTTCCATGGGATGGAGGCCGCTTCTGCCTTTAATTTTGGGACCAGGACTGGACGGGATACTATTCTTACGGGAGCCGGAACCAACTAATTAGAACGACCACAGAAAAAGTAAAGGCGGAGCTTTGTAGTTTTCTTGTTAAATGCCTACAATTTAACTTAACTGAAAATAATAACTACATTACCCACAAGGCATCAGTGTTCCTCTTCAAGGAAATCTGACGTTATCGATAGCAGCGATGGAGAGAATTACAACCTATGGCGAGTTTGATGACAGATAATTTTGAAAGGGAGTGGAAGTCAGATTACTAGGAGTGGGACAGGATTTTTATTTAACCCTTTAGCACCTGAGAGGTCACCAGTGACGCTTAAACACAAAATATTTAACATACGGCAACTTTTCAACTGCTAACACGATAATTCCAGCAGATTGTGAAGGTGAAAAGCGGCTCACGCCGCTTTTCACCTTCACAATCTGCTGGAATTATCGTGTTAACGGTTGAAAAGTTGCAGCAAATAAAAGAGCATAAACACTGGAGCTCTGGAGTTAAAGGGTTAATTGAGCTCTGAAGCAACAACCACAATGTTATAAGAAACTTGCGTTTAAGCTACTATTTCCGACGAAACTCATGTTCGTCCATCAATATGCACAGTTTTAAGACTATTTGGGCTCCACTTACAAAAAGCGTCCATTGAACATGTTGAAATTCGAATTAATTGCGCTGAAATTCCCTTTTCTCTGCCTCAATATCCACTGGAATTGCATTAATTGTGTAGTTCGAATAATGTGTTATTTTGCTGTTGCTGGACATTTCCTTGGTGTTAAAGGGTTAAACTTTGGTCTAGTTCAGGGGTCTGCAAAATGTGGCTCTTTTATCCATTTATTGTGGCTCTTTAGCTTTAATTAAAAATGCTAACAATTTAATAAATAACAGATTAGTTTGTTAAGTTTTGTCATTTTGTTTAGATTTTAGAAGTAAAAAAAGTTTAATTTACTGTCAGAAATTCTGTTGAAATGTTCTTTCAATTTGTGTTTTTAATTTATAAAAGTCTGCAAAAGTTTTTTTATTTTGGTAAATTACACTAAAGTGGTTAAAGTTTTGAACAAATGTGGTTTAAAATGAATTAGAGTAGAGTTTCAATTGAAAAGCTCAGTTTATTCTAAATATTTTGTTTTTTTTTAATAAATAAATTCTATTGTTTATTTTGGGGATTAAAAGAAAAAAAATCACACTAAAGTCCTAATGATAAAAAAACATCATGCTTGAATGTCTTTTAAGTCATTTTTAATATAAGTGAAGCTCCTGCAGCAGGATGACCTTTTTTTAAAACATGGTGAGTTTTATTTTGAAAGGAACTAGTTTGTGCTGCTGTCAAAAGTAAAATAAGTTACAACTGTTGTAATTAAATTATTGTAATATTTAAAAACATTTATAAATAAATGCTTAATTTCCAAAAAAGCATAAATATTGTGGATATTTATAAAATAAAGTGAGACTTTGTGGCTCTCATCTGTAAGAAACTCGACTAAATGGCTCTTTTAGTGGTAAAGGTTGCAGACTCTTGCTCTAGGAGTTGGACAGCAGTGAAAATCATCTTCTACTGAATAACTCCAATATTGTTTTCCATTTTATTGTTGGGTGTGAGGTAAGCTTGTAAGCTAGACCAGCGATTCGTGCCACTTTTCTCCTTCAGAATCTACTGGAATAATGTTGATCATGTTGAAAAATTACAGTAAATCAAAGAACATAAATACCAGAGCTCTGCTGCGAAAGGGTTAATAATAATAATTAGAAAAAATCTACGTAACTTAACTTACATTGAGGTCCTCCAATCAACAAAGTCTAATCCATCAGTAAAAATTCTAAAAACCACAAGCTGAAAAAGTTGATTACTAAATCCAAAAGAATCTTCTGGAGCTTTTGTCTTCCAACCATTGTGGGACGTTGAGGAGAAACACTCAACTTTTTATGTCTTCAGCGTGAATTGACCCTGAGCGACACTGAATGGTTATTGCCAATGACCCCATTTCCCTAAAACACCGTCACACGTGCAGAGAATTCAGAAACAGTTTCCTCGGTGGAAAAAGGGGGCGCCCCCGTGACCTTTCAGAAGACTCCTTTTCCATCGCCGCTCAAACATCGGACGCTAAGAATGCACAGATGTGAGCCGATCTGCATATACGTGTGCGTATCAGCGGATCTTTGTGGTAATCTCTGTTCACGTGTGTCATGGCTCCATCTGGAGTTTGATCTCTGACCACTCGTCAGGTGAGTCCACACGAGTAACAGAATACAGGCACAGATGAGGAGCTTTTAGACGCAGCTAACCTGTCGTTTATCTGATTCTCCATCCAACGCAACAGACAGACGGCAGGCTCAGATATACATCCTGGTTTCCTCAGGGTGCTTACAGGAGGAGAAAACACGAGCTGTCACGAGTATCAAGTTACATTTACCAAGAGGCGATTCTTGACATCTCAGATTCTCTGAAAAATCTGGGAGAATAAAACACACTAAAGCCTTTTCTGAGAAAAAAGTAATGACTGATTACTAATGGAAAGCAGGTGAGTATCAATCAGCCACTTTAGTCCTCAGAAGGTCACCAGAGGTTGAAGAGGAAGAGGTCACCGCGGCCCAGGGGGCTGACGGGGGGACCTGAAACACCAGGAGTCGGTTTTCAATTTAGTCAAAGCTCAAAGTGTCACGAGGATTTATGAACTGGCCACCGGTTTGCTTTAATATGGAGCGCCCACTCCATCTTTCAATTTAAAGCTCAAAGGAATCACAGAAAGTCCATGTCTGCATCAGACGTGATGATGACTTTCTAATTCAAGCTGGACAACCATTTATCATGGTGGGATGCTCCTCTGATAAACGTTCTGTTCTTCACTTGAACTCAAAGTATTAGAATCTCTTTGATTAATGACATATTCCAGTAAAAATTAAGGCCATATGATGTCATTTCTGAGGGACATCTCAGAAGTGGAATAAACATTTTGAAATTGCTTCTGGGCTTTTCTTAAGTAATCTTTAAAGATTGTTTTGTTAAAGAAGGCTCAAATTCCTCAGTAAGCTAAATTAGTCAGAAATGTTAGCCTGTTACTAAAATAGAAGCTAAACTCTAAATTGGCCTATAAAAACCTCAGTAGATAACACATTAGCCAAAAACATTATCATGTTGCTAAAATAGAAGCTAAACTCCAAAATAGCCTCAAAATTCCTCAGTAAACTAAATTAGTCAAAAACGTTAGCCTGTTGCTAAAATAGAAGCTAAACGCTAAACTCTAAATTAGCCTATATAAACCCCAGTAGATAACAAATTATTAAAGAAACGTTAGCATGTTGCTAAAATACAAGCTAAATCCCAAATTAGCATAAAAACTTAAGTAGATGCCAAATTAGCCAAAAAAACATAGCACATTGCTTAAATACTAGCTAAACTCCAAAATAGCTTAAAATTACTTAGTACACTAAATCAGTCAAAAACATTATCATGTTGCTAAAATACTAACTAAACTCCAAAATAGCCTCAAAATTCCTCTTTAAACTAAATTAGTAAAAATGCTAGCCTGTTGCTAAAATTTAAGCTAAACACCAAAATAGCCCATAAAAACCTCACTAGATAACAAATTAGCCAAAAAGCTAACACATTAATACTTGCTAAACTCCAAAATAGCCTAAAGTTCCTCAATAAAGTAAATTAGTCAAAAAAGTGAGCCTGATGCTAAAATAGAAGCTAAACTCTAAATTAGCCTTAAAAACTCCAGTAGACAACCAATTAGGCAAAAAAGGTTAGCATGTTGCTAAATTGAAGCTAAACACCAAATTAGGCTATAAAAACCCCAACAAATTAGCCAAAAACGTTAGCATGTTGCTAAAATAGAAGTTAATTTCTAAACCTCAGTAGATAACAAATTAGCCAAAAACGTTAGCATGTTGCTAAAATAGAAGTTAAACTCAGAATTAGCATAAAAACTTAACTAGATGCCAAATTAGCCAAAAAAGCTAGCACATTGCTTAAATACTAGCTAAACTCCCAAATAGCTTAAAATTACTTGGTAAACTAAATCAGTCAAAAACGTTAGCATGTTGCTAAAATACTAACTAAACTCCAAAATAGCCTATAAAAACCTCACTAGATAACAAATTAGCCAAAAAACATTAGCATGGTACTAAGATATTAGGTAAACTCAAAATTAGCATAAAAAATCCCAAGAAGTTGCCAAATTAGCCAAAAAGCTAACACATTAATACTTGCTAAACTCCAAAATAGCCTAAAGTTCCTCAATAAAGTAAATTAGTCAAAAAAGTGAGCCTGATGCTAAAATAGAAGCCAAACTCAAAATTAGCCTTAAAAACTCCAGTATTTAACCAATTAGGCAAAAACGTTAGCATGTTGCTAAAATACTAGCTAAACTCCAAAATAGCCTAAAATTCCTCAATAAAGTAAATTAGTCAAAAATCCTAACCTGTTGCTAAAATTGAAGCTAAACACCAAGTTAGGCTATAAAAACCCCAACAAATTAGCCAAAAACGTTAGCCTGTTGCTAAAATATTAGCTAAACTCTAAATTAGCATAAAAAACCTTAGTAGAGGCCAAATTAACAAAAAAAAAAAAAAGCTAACACATTGCTTAAACACAAGTAAACTCCAAAGTAGCCTAAAATTACTCAGTAAACTAAATTAGTCAAAAGGTTGTTGCTAAAATAAAAGTTAACTTTAAATTAGCCTTAAAAAGCCCAGTAGATGCAAAAATAGACAAAAAAAGCCCAATGCTTAAATACGTCTGAGCTTTTCTAAAGTGACCTTTAAAGCTTGTTTTGTTAAACTCTCATAATGGTTTTAGGTAAATGTCTTCATTATCATACTATCAATGATAACTTTGTGTGTGTTTGTAAAAGAAGAGAGAAGTGGGATGATCATTAGAGGATACGCAGGGATCTCCACTGAGAACCACAGGAATTAAAGGGGGATGTTAAAGAGATTTGAGGTACAGTGATGGATGGAAACCAGACATGTGAAACAGATGTTAGACAAACTCTACAACCATCCATTCATCCATCTTCTTCTGCTTATCCAGAGTCTCCTGGATCTTCCCCCGGGGTCCTCCTGGTGGGACATGCCCAAAGACACAGAAAGTATTTAAGAGACTCTGGAGGATGTGATTCCTCCACTGATCCAAGTGGCTTCATCAGTCCCCCTCAGTAACATTTTGCTTTCACTGTTTGGTTGTTTATCAAAGCAAAAAGACTAATAGTGAACTTTTATAACCACTACATAATAATTTTTCGTCTGAGAATTTTGATTCGATTTTCTTAACCCACTGAATCCCTTTTGGGCTCACGTAGTGGCAGAATCTAACCAACTTATTTTGCAAAAAAAAGTCACTGATCATGACAGCAATCCCATGAGTTAAAGCGATTTTTAGAGCTGATTTTTTTCTCATATAATCCTACAAAAGAATAACTGGAATCCCCAGGTACAAAGGTGCCTCAGACTTTAAAAATCAGAGTAAAAAAATAGATATTGTGTTCAAGACAGTAGGGCCTTTCAGCAGCAGAAGTAAACACCGATGAATCTAAAGCAAACAGACGGACTCTTTAGAGGTTTGTCTCTAAAGACTTGGTTGCTTAAGCTTGTCATCTGTGGGAGGGCAGAGAAAAACATTTCTTTTTTAGGGTATTTGCGTGCCTGCCGTGGACTTAGTTTGGTTTAGCCTGGCATTGCATCACCTTGTGTTGAACATGTGCAACGTGCCAAACAGCTCAACCGACAGACTTCTGTTGCAAGGCAGATGCATAAACAGATTAACCTCATTGCAGCACAGTTTACCTTGACTGGACAAGCCAGTTCAGGTTTCACACCGTGACAAATATGTACTGAAAACAAAACAATTAGTTGAAAAGAAAAAAATAAAACAGAAACTAAATTATTTTAGGCCATTTTTTATGAGGAAATTAAATCCATTTACAGAAGAAGAGATAGGGTTTCAAAGACAAACTAGAAAAGTGGCATTACCTGCAATAATGCTGAATGCTTTTTGCTGAAAATAGTCGCTGAAGATGCTGAAGCTTTTGGCGGAAAATGGTGACACAATTTACTTTAATTTCTGCAGGGGTTTGCAGAAAATGCAAAAGCTATTTGCAAAATGTTACATTTGCTTAAAGACTGGAAATTTCATTAAAGAAACTATGAAAGAGCACTAAAGATTACCTAAATTTCTGAAAAAAATGCAGTAAAATTGCTTAAAAATCCCTAAAAGGCCTAGAAAGTAGCAAACTAATTCTAGCACTTAGAGCTACTGTGATGTGAGACGCCTGATCGACTCGGCTTGAAGCGCTAAACAGGCTGCCGTTTCCCTGTACAATGCAAAAAAATAAGTCTTTTACTCCAATATCCTTTGTTATGAGTCTGTTCTTTATTCTTTACAATAGCTGATATGGATCTTACTTATTTTGCTTGATTTCCCGCTAAACCTTTTTTCCTTCTGGCTGATGCACACCTGTCTGACGTCAGCCAATCACACTCAATTATGACAGCAAGATGAGAACAAATGACAACAGCAAAACCCACAGGACATATTTCTCAATAGGGCTCCTTCAATGCCAGTATTGCAAAAGTATTTAGTATGTTGCTTAAACATGAGCTAAACTCTAAATTATCCCCCAAAACTTTAGTAGATGCCAAACATGCCAAGAAAGCTAGCATGTTGCTTCAAAAACTAGCTTACTCTAAAATAGCCTAAACTAAACTAAATGAATCAAAAATGTTCCCCTGTTGCTAAAATACAAGCTAAGCTGTAAATTAGCATAAAAAACCTCAGTAGATAACAAATTAGACAAAAAACATTAGCCTGTTGCTAAAATAGAAGCTAAACTCCAAATTAGCATTAAAAGCCTCAGTAGAGGCCAAATTAGCCGAAAAAGCTAGCACATTGCTTAAAAACTGGCTAACTCTAAAATAGCCTAAAATAAACAAAATGAGTAAAAAACGTTAGCATGTTGCTAAAATATAAGCTAAACTCTAAACTTGCTTACCTCAGTAATTAACAAATTAGGCAAAAACATTAGCATGTTGCTAAAATACTAGCTAAACTCAAAATTAGCATAAAAAAACCTCAGTAGATGCCAAATTAGCCGAAAAAGCTAGCATATTGCTTAAAAACTGGCTAACTCTAAAATAGCCTAAAATAAACAAAATGAGTAAAAAACTTTAGCATGTTGCTAAAATACAAGCTAAGCTCTAAATTAGCATAAAAACCTCAGTAGATAACAAATTAGGCAAAAGCATTAGCATGTTGCTAAAATACTAGCTAAACTCAAAATTAGCATAAAAAACCCCAGTAGATGCCAAATTAGCCAAAAAAGCTAGCTCGTTGCTTAAGCTAAACTCCAAAAAGCCTTAAATTCCTCAATAATCTAAATTAGTCAAAAACGTTAAATAGAAACTAAACTCCATATTAGCATAAAAACCTCAGTAAATAACAAATTAGGCAAAAATGTTAGCCTGTCGCTAAAATAGAAGTTGAACTCTAAATGAGCCTATAAAAACCTAAGTAGAACAAATGAGGCAGAAGCGTTAGCATGTTATGAAAATACTAGCTAAACTCCAAACTAGCATAAAAAAACCTCAGTCGATGCCAAATTAGCCAAAAAAGCTAACACAATACTTAAATACTAGCTAAACTCCAAAATAGGCTAAAATTCTTAAGTAAACTAAGTTGGTCAAAAATGTTAGCATGTTGCTAAAATATTAGCTAAACTTTTTTTGGGAATTATTTTCTATGGGGCATATTTTGCTCGATATTTCAACAATTAAAAAGTTTATGAACACCAGAAATAGAAGCAGTAATGTCCTGAAGGAGCTGAACGTTTTGATACCAGTGCTGAAATCGCTGAAAGAGTGATTGAGTTTTTACGAGCTGAAAAGTGTTATGGAAAGAAGCAGGAAAAGGACAATTGTGTGAATGCTTAGTAAGCATTAATTAATTAATAGTATACATTTCTGTATGAGATGAAATTGTTGAAGTGAGCGACTGTTTAAGTCCAGGAACATGCTACAACATTTTTAGTCTCATTTTAGCTTCTGAAACCTAAATTTAGACTGAAGTCAGATCTGAGACAGCAGCTGAAAAGGTGACGGAGGATCGACCGTCTGCTCAGAAGTTTGACAGTTTTTAGCCGAGTGTGCAGAGAGACGTCGGCATCCGGCCCATCTCTGAATGCTGGAAGAGAGGAGTGTGCTGCAGTTCACGGGGGCAGAGCCACGGCTTCCTGTGTGTACTTCCTGTGTGTCTGAGGTGCAGCTGAAGGCCAGGTCCTGTTTCCTGTGTATGATGGGTGCCAGGCCCAGAGCCCCAACACAAAGACAACACACCATAAGTACCGGAGTGTGAGACCAAGCAGCCGGTGGGTGCATTAGGTCTGTCTCACATGGATGTGGACGGAGTAACAAAGTTTACAAAATACAGGTCCTGAGAGGCAGACACGTCTTATCTCTGAGTCTGAATGTGCACTTCTAAGGAGAAAGCCATTCATCTATGCAAAGGTCACTCCTCATGTTTATCAAATTAACAGTTCATGCATGTGTATTTTTGTATGTGTTTTCACCAATGTTTACTTAACTTAAAGTTAGTTCTAATAATAAAGTTTGAAAAAAAAAAAGATTTTCTTTTTGTACTTGTAAGTCAAATTTCTTTGGCAAAACTTAGTACTCCCAATTTAATGACTCACTACAATGACAATTTAACGTGTTCTTGCGGACAAATATATACAAAATGAAGATTAAAATAGAATTTATGATCATTTTTTAATTTCAAGTGTTGTGAATCAGGAGCAGAAGAAAAGTGTCGGACAAAAGTCTGTAGCTGTGATGTACAGTAGCTGCTACAGTCGGCGAGTCACCATCTTCACTCCATTCTGATACATCCATTTACAGACAAATACATCCATCAACGTCTCGGTTTTCCTCGTCTGACTTGGAATCTGGATCTAAACTGTACGACTGGATCGCTCTGATATTTCTCGCCATTGTTGTTCTTGTTAGCTTGGAAATGTGAGGGGCTAAACAAAGGGATCATGGGAAAACAGAGCAGGGTTAGTTCGTGTCAACAGTCCCGCCCACAACTCGGATGTGAATTTCTAATGAACTCCTGCCGCTCTGCAGAAACTATGTCCTAGAAAACAACATTTTGATTTTGGCTAAAAACTGCATAATCATAATTAAAAGATCACTGAGAGCGTTTTTATTTTATTTATTTATTTTTTTATAATGGATCAAAAGATGATCAGAGTGGGACATCAAATCAAAGATGCTATAACCAACGTAGAAAAAAACAAATGTTAGAAAACAATGTCAGAATATGTCCTCTAGATGACCCAAACTCGGGTCACACGAATGAACGTCCTTCAGATCGCATCACTACCCTGATAATATACGACTTCAGCTCATTTTTCATCACAACATTTATTTGTAGAACACACAACTAACCAAAATAATCATAAAATCTTCTTATTTTTCAATATAGCAAGACCACAAACACCAACAGGGTGTTCACTTCTGGTTATTTTTAACAAAACACTCCAGATAATCTTTATTCACAGTAGCGAAGTGCAAGTTAGATTTTCATTATTTCATTTACGTTGCAATAAGAATTTACGTATTCTACGAGTGTACAGTATTATCATGGAGATTTACAAATCCTGGAGATTTTTTAAAAAACACTATAAAGTAGGGGTGGTTTGATAAAATCGATTAATTGATTTAATCTTAACAGATCAATAATCAATTTATAAAAATATAAATTGATTTAGCGCATACAGCTAAAGTCCGCTAGCTTGATGCTAACATTTATGGGATTTCCCATTGGACGGCTAATGCTAACACTCAGTCGACTTAAACATACATTGCTGACTAAATTAATTTAAAACACTATTTTAAGGAAATATTTTTATTTGTGATCTAAAACATTGTTTTTTTGCTCATACTATCTTCTTCTGGAATAAAGTGTACTGCTATAGCGCGATCGCCACCTAGTGGACAAACTGAAACTTCTTCCAGGAGAAGCAGAACAAAGTTTACAATGTTAATGGTCTGAACATTTTAGTTAGAACTTCTCCTTGGAGAATCCATGCAACTCTGGA
Source organism: Oryzias melastigma (assembly GCF_002922805.2). NCBI lineage: Eukaryota > Metazoa > Chordata > Actinopteri > Beloniformes > Adrianichthyidae > Oryzias > Oryzias melastigma. The sequence continues at coordinate 32,221,583 of NC_050516.1, forward strand.
TGATATTAACAATCTCATTATTTAACTGATACATTTACAGGATGTGAACTTTATCAGATTAATATAAATATATTCAAAATATATATATATATATTTCATTTGCTATAAAATGCGTTTTTTTCCATAGTTTCTGATGTAATATAACACATTTTTATCATTTTATGTTTGTTACTAACTAAAAAAACATAAAAAAAAGATTTTTAGCTTTTAGCTTAGCTTATTAGCTTTTTGTTTAGCATGTAGCAAACATTTTTGCAACAAGCGACGATACCCAAACTAAGCCAGTTATACAAGGCGACAGAAAAGTAGACTTTACTTTGAAATTATTTTTATACAAGTTTCAAACATGATCAAACCAGTAGGCTACAATGCTAAACCAGCATGTGTTTAGCCATAATTGTAGCCATTTTGTTGCTAGCATTTAACACTTTATGCCAGGAAATGTAAAATATGAATTTAAAGTTGAGCATTTTCTTCCTCTAGAGCGATTGGTGAGTCGATCTAACTGGATTATGTCTCTAAAATGTCTTCCTCTGGTCATGGTAGTCCAGTGTCAGCCTGACACGTTCACCACTGAAGCATTGGGAGGTTAGAGCAGCTGCTGAGGCTTTCTGTGGTCCAGACCATCACGTTTCATCAAAGGACGACAGAATGTCCTTTAAAGGCTGCAGCCTCAGAGGAGAGGCGGTCAAGGCCGATTTTTAAAGGCCCTTTTCATGTGAGCAGACAGCTGGAAAACGCTTCAGATTTCAGGTTCAAAAGCGTGAATTTTGCATTTTTGCGCAACTTTTGCATTTGTTGAGCTGTGCTGTTTTGCCAAAAAACATGGGGTAAGATAGCTGTAAAATGAAATAAAAACATATAAGGAAAAAGTTGTGTACAAATTAATATTTTGCGCACAACTTTACAAAAAAAATGTATACAGCATTTAGTTTTATGTTTAACATGTCTCTTTAGAATACGACTTTTCTTTTCATTTAATACGAATTTAACAAATGGTCAAAAATTAGCTCAAAACAGCGGAGCTCGCTAGCTCAAAAGAGCGGAGCTCGCTAGCTTAATACAGCGGAGCTCGCTAGCTTAATACAGCGGAGCTCGCTAGCTCAAAAGAGCGGAGCTCGCTAGCTTAACACAGCGGAGCTCGCTAGCTCAAAAGAGCGGAGCTCGCTAGCTTAACACAGCGGAGCTCGCTAGCTCAATAAAGCGGAGCTCGCTAGCTTAATACAGCGGAGCTCGCTAGCTCAATACAGCGGAGCTCGCTAGTTTAATACAGTGGAGCTCGCTAGCTTAACACAGCGGAGCTCGCTAGCTTAATACAGCGGAGCTCGCTAGCTCAATACAGCGGAGTTTGCTAGCTCAAAAGAGCGGAGCTCGCTAGCTTAACACAGCGGAGCTTGCTAGCTCAAAAGAGCGGAGCTCGCTAGCTTAACACAGCGGAGCTCGCTAGCTCAAAAGAGCGGAGCTCGCTATTGTAACACAGCGGAGCTCGCTAGCTCAATAAAGCGGAGCTCGCTAGCTTAATACAGCGGAGCTCGCTAGCTCAATACAGCGGAGCTCGCTAGTTTAATACAGCGGAGCTCGCTAGCTCAATACAGCGGAGCTCGCTAGCTTAATACAGTGGAGCTCGCTAGCTTAATACAGCGGAACTCGCTACAACAAAGCTTGCTACAGCGGAGCTTGCTTGCTCAAAGCAGCGGAGCTCGCTAGCTTAATATAGTGAATCTCGCTAGCTTAATACAGTGGAGCTCGCTAGCTCAATACAGCGGAGCTCGCTAGCTCAATACAGCGGAGCTCGCTAGCTTAATACAGCGGAGCTCGCTAGCTTAATACAGCGGAGCTCGCTAGCTCAATACAGCGGAGCTCGCTAGCTCAATACAGCGGAGTTTGCTAGCTCAAAAGAGCGGAGCTCACTAGCTTAACACAGCGGAGCTCGCTAGCTCAAAAGAGCGGAGCTTGCTAGCTTAACACAGCGGAGCTCGCTAGCTCAATAAAGCGGAGCTCGCTAGCTTAATACAGCGGAGCTCGCTAGCTCAATACAGCGGAGCTCGCTAGCTCAATACAGCGGAACTCGCTACAACAAAGCTTGCTACAGCGGAGCTCGCTAGCTCAAAGCAGCGGAGCTTGCTAGCTTAATATAGTGAATCTCGCTAGCTTAATACAGTGGAGCTCGCTAGGTGAATACAGCGGAGCTCGCTAGCTTAATACAGTGGAGCTCGCTAGTCAGCTACAAGCTGGCTTGGGAAGCGAGCCGACCCACTGAGTCCCCCACTTAAGTAATTTCGGTCAAACACAGGTTGGGTCACCATGGAAACAGTAAACAAACCCAATTGGGGCCACATTTCTTGCCCACTTTTAAACCATGTGGGGCCCACTCGGCCTTGCAGACTTTGGCTAAATACGACTTTGTGTTTATGAATCTTTTTCTTTTTGACAGCTGTCTTACCCCATAACACAACAGCATTCTTAAAGGCCACTTTATTAATGTTAGTGTTGACTAGCAGAAATAGTTCTTCTCTTTAAAATGACAGATTGTCCGTCTTTCTCACAGAGTAGATCTTAGTTTAATGTCAACATGTCCTGACTGCAGTTTGCATTTAATTCTAGTAAATTATGCATTTTATCAACAAAAGACCTGAACAGCATCATTAATACTGAAGCTTTTAGTTATCAAAGAAAAATATTTATTATTGCTGCATAAAAACTTTTTTTAGCCACTAATTTGTTTGTGCTTGCTTAGGGTGAGTTTGTTGTGAAGCCGCAAAGCCCTAAAAAATGACAAAAGCTAATTAATTTAAAAAAAAACATGTTTGTGTTCTAAGAAAATCCTAAAACACACAAGAAACCCAATGGAGGCCCACGCGCAGGTGGGACAGCAGGTAAAAGGTAAAGCGGGAAAGGAGGGGCTGTGATGGGCGTGACTGGAGCTGTTCAGACAAGCTCAGACACTGAAACTGTGACGCACACACCGACTCAAACGGGGATTCTACCTTCATGTGGTGAGGAATATGTGAGCATCCTCAATGGAAAAATGATTCTCTGTAATCACAACATGTTAAGGATGTGAAACAAAATTGTGGAGAAGTTTGTGGATGTTTGAGGTGGTTAGTTGAGAGCAGGAGGACAAATGAGTCCAGAAGACACAGACAGGTGAGGCGGACTGCATCCAGATGGGAGAAGTCTCTGGAAAACGGCTGCTGGTCCTCCGTCATCACAGTCGTACATCAGAGCAGAGAGCTCGTCTTCATCTGTGCTGAACATGAACACAGAAGAAGAAGCAGGAGGTTTTCATGAAGGCATGAATGAAGAGCAGCTGCAGCAGCAAGATTCATGCATTAGAACTCGGATGTTCTGGAAGAAATAAACTCATGTTTTCATTAATCTATCACTTTAAGTAAATGAATCAAAGTCTAATATTTCCTGTTTTATTATTTCTTTTAGATTACAAAA
>NC_050516.1:32225457-32228888 GCF_002922805.2 Oryzias melastigma
AATACATTTAACTATAAAACTCCCAATCTTTATGATTTATTGGCCCAAATTAGTTTTAACACACAATCTATTTCCCCCAGTACAAACAAAAACACAATTAAAACATGTCATGTTGTTCAGCTTCATAATATAACACAATTTTATTTTTGTTTGTGTGTATACCCCCCAACCCCCCCCCGCGTTAACTTTGAACAATTGATCAACAGTTGTTATTTATTGGAAAGAAGAGCCGTACGAACTGGAAAACGATGGAGAAAGTAAATGAAGACGTTCAATGTCACCATTTAAACATGTTGTTAGAGCACGTAGCTCCAGGTTTGAAGGTGAATTGGAGGATGCTGGTTTGTTAGCTTCGGCTAACACGGAGAAACGTAGTCCACGCTAACGAGTGACAAAAACAAATCTCCATTAATCGACTTTTTTGTTCGCAGTAACTTTGTTCTTTGCTGAGATCACATTCTTTTGCAGATATTTTATTTTTGCAGAGTTTTTCTTTTTGCGTTAACTTATTTCCTGGGATGGCGGTTCTCGGACACTGAAAATACCTCAGTGAAAGAGTGGAAGTTTCCTAAAAAGTCTGTTGTTTGTGTGTTTCAATGGGCTGCAGGGGTGTGTGTGTGTGTGTGTGTGGGGGGGGGGGGTTGTTTCCATCTATTTCTATATAAAAAGGACCAGACTATTCAAAGGTTTGTAAATAGAGAGAACTCCTCACACTTGAAGAGAAAATCATAAAAGACTCGTTTTCCTTTCCCTGAAACGACATTCATGTTCATTCACACAAGCACAAAAGAAACTCATTTTCATTATTATTTTTGTAACAGAAACAAAAGAAAACTTGAATTTCTCGGCGTCTGAATAACTGGCTGAACGCATCATAATGATGAATCAATAACTCATTTGGATCAGACAAAGCCGTCAGGCTGAGCGGGAATAAGAGCCGTCTCATCCACGCCTCACTCCATTATGGTTCTGGTTCCTTTCCAAGGTCATGGACAGGTCCAAACACGAAGGTGGATAAAGGGAGGGAGGAGTGCATGCAGTAGGTCTGTGAGTGGATGGAGGACGCATTAAATCAAACACGCAAGATTAACGATTAATGCTCCGGATTCATTCATACAGTAAATAGAATCAATCGGGCTTTTACAGGCCGAAATGGAAGAAGAAACCTAAACATTGGAGCCAAAATATACATTTATTTAAATTATTATTAAAAAAAATCACAAGGATTATCCTTAACTACAGATAATATCCGAAATAACACTTTAAATTCAGCTTGTGCATCTGAAGATTTGACAAAATAAAAAAAAAAAATAAAACAATAACTGCACTCTGTCCATCAGTAACTAGAAACTTAAGATTTGAAACAAACAAGACCTGAACCGGACCTCAAAACCGGACCTCTGCTGCCCTCTGTGGGTCGTACGGCTGCATGACATGCTCTCAATAACAACACTGCTTCAGTACGAAACCCATTTAACTTTAACCTTATGTTGGAGCCTTTCAGTTTCAGTTGCATAAAATAATCACTTCAAATAGTTTTTGACTGTCAGGAACCTTGATGTCAATAAAATTCAATTTTTTTATTTTAAAATATTCTGGTTGAAAAAGTCATTTCTGGTGTTCGGGTCGGTTCTGACCCGGTTATATAAAATAATGTCATAAATCTACAATTAGAGCCACAATTAAAATTCTTAATAGCCTCCTCAACCAATCATGTGAGCTTGAGAGCTAAAAGGCTAAATAAACCCCCAGAATTCTCTCTGTATTTTACTGTTTTTGGAAGATGTCAGTGATTTCTGATGGTTTGATTTGTTTGTGTTCCAATGGATTAAAGTTCTATTGCTGACAAAAATATATATATTTATTCTTGCACGCTCTTGAATAAAATACATGTGGATCAAAACTGACCCACAACATGATAATTATTAGAGTTAATCATTTTAAAATTAAAAACTAGAAAAAGCTAATTAATTTTAGAGATATGTTCTAAACCTCTCAGTAAAATTAAATATATTTATATATTAATATAATATATATTTATATTATTTTTAAGTTTTTATTGAAATCTAGAGGCCTACATAATTATGTTTTTAAAGGCCCAGAGATCCACAGAAAAACATAATAAATCCAATATTTTCATGAATGAAGAACCCTAGCGAGATAACAAGAAGGTCATAAAAAAGCTGATTTAAGACGCGGGTCAAAACTGACCCGTTAACACCGCGGATGGTAACAGAAAGGAAACACAAGACGAAGGTTAAACCATGTTTCGATCTTTCTGAAACAAACTGTAATCAGAAACAAATCAATTATGATGTATTTATATTCAACTTACAAAAGTTGTTTATTCCTGACACATTTCACTAAACTCCTTCATATTTTCAAGCTAAAGTTAAACCATTACTGTAAGACGTGATCAAAAGACATCTTTTTGAAACTTAAAACATGAAATTTCAAGATAACATTGCAGCGTCAATTTAATCCATTTTTATTTTGACGGTTGTGTAAATTAATACAGTTGGGATGTTTGTTTGTTTTTTCAGAAGAACACGAAGGTTTTAGATGCAGATCCACAAGAATCCTCTGATCCTGACTTGTTTTCTACCAAAGGAGAAGTTTCCTTCTCTCATTAACAATGTTCTACCTCCAGTTGTGAATCTCTGTTAACATGATTTCATTCTGAGATTTGAGAGCTTAGCTGCCAGTGTTCATGCTCATTTCTCACATTGAGATCAGTCTATTTTGCAGGTTATCTTCATATTCAGAAAGTTGTTTGCACTCATCAGTTATTACTTGAGTGATCAATATTTAGTATGATTTACAACCTACTGTTAAGGATTGTAAAACAGAAAGTTTTGCATCATTATGAATCCTAATTATGAATGTATTTTCAGGTACATTCATGTTACCTGTTGCACTTTAAGTGAAATACAGGAGAATGTTAAAGTTTGGGAAAGAAGAACACACATATTGCACTACAGGGAAGCAAGTTTAAGCAAAATCTTGACTTTTCAATGTAGTTATGTATATTTAAGTATTTTTGTGCAAAAATGAATGACAGAAATACTTTTTAGACAATAAGATAAAGAAGTTCTTTTCTGATTAACACATATAAATAAAAGAACAGAAAAGTGAATTATTGTCTGGATGTTTCTGCATGTTTGGACCCCGGTCTACCAAGCTGACGGAGTTACTGGACCTCTCGCCAAATTAGTTGGGGACCCCTGATATGTAACATGTTCACACGCCTCCTGGCAGTGACACACTCAGTCTCCCAAATAGCAAATGTCACGATGGGACAGCTTACTCCCTAGTGAGTGTATTTTTATGCCTTTGTTGCACTTGACTACCTCTTCAATACAAGTTTTTTTTCGTGTTCAGACATTTATTATAAATAGGATGGAATTATAATTTATTTTCTTTGAATGTTT
>NC_050516.1:32228999-32229968 GCF_002922805.2 Oryzias melastigma
AAAAAAAACTTTTACCTTTACTCTGAATTTTTGTTGACTAAATATCTACTCTAATTTAGTCTACTAAAATTAATAGAATCAACATAAATATATTGCGACTAAAACTAAATCTTATTTTAGTCAAAAGACTAAGACTAGATTAAAATTCTCTGTCAAAATTAACACTGCTTATCATAAAAACGTGTCTGCAGTCAATGTGAAGATCCCATCTTCTCTTCTCCAGCACCTGAAGTAGACATAGGAACAGATGAGGGTTTAGTGCAGCAGAGCTGCTGTGATGAAAGCAGGTTCATTAATTCAAACAGTCTGTCTGTGACAGTTTGATTGACAGATTTAACAGGAGAAATACTCAGAAATGCAAAAACAAAATTATTTCTTGTTACATTTGTTCTCTTTCAGATGAAAAATGCCACACATACATGTTCAAACCTCCAAAAACAGGATTTATTAGGGGGCTTGGGGGGATTTTACACCCCAACCACTTAGTATCTCCAAACTTGCCCTCCCTGATATTCAGTTTGCACCCCCAACAGGGGGCGGGCTAGATCCGGCCCTGATACTCCATACCAGCAGGTGGGGTAATGAACCTCGACGTTGTGTGCCATTTGCCACAAAACGACACAAGAAGAAAACAAAAGAGACGGCATGATAGACAGTTTTGAGAAAAAAAAGGTCAAAATATTAGGGCTGTCAGATTAACACGTTAAAAACGCGTTAATCTGACATGTGCTTGACGCCGACAATTTTTTTGACGCATTAATCGCGGATTTTCTCATACATACCTTTCCACACAGGCGTCCCTCATCGTCCTCCAACTCACCGGCTGCTCTCACTAGATCACGGGCAGGTCTCCAACCACCGAGCTGCTAGATAGAACCGGCCCGGCGCTAGGACCTGGAGAGCTCCTGCACCCTAACCCGGCTCCGGTTCGCGTCCAGTACTACGTCTGGTGGTACCGGCTCGCGTCCG
>NC_050516.1:32234886-32237714 GCF_002922805.2 Oryzias melastigma
GTCACAAATGGTCCACAGTTCCTCCAAATGAGCTTCTATTCGCAGGATGATGTAGTGTCGAGAGATCAATAACAGGCACAATATAAATTTATATGTCTTGTAAAATATATAAAAATAATATTGGAACTATAATATCGCATTACATTTAGCCAGTAGAGGAGAAGACGTCTCAGGGGAAAGTTCAGGAACGTTTTGCAAACAGCGACCAAGAGAAATGTCCATTTGTGGTTTAAGATGCAAGTTTTGTTCCAGCCGCTCAGAGAGAGGTAAGAATTTGAATTATTTGGTTCACTGTTGCAAAGAGTTGAAATATTAACTCATTAGACCGAGTGGCCAATGGAATATGTACGAAGCAGTACATTGGTGCCTGTTCTACAAGTAGTTAGCGCAAATTACTTAATGCTAGAGATGGAGATACCGAAGCTTTCTGAACCACTGAACCGAAATGAACCAAATTGTGTTGAAATGGTTCGAGGTTGTGAAGCATTTGACACATTAAAAACTAGTGACATCTGTTGGCCAGACAACAAAATTGCAGCTCTATGGAAGGGAAAAAAAAAAGTAATTATGTATGTTAAGTCATATGTAGGAATCAAACTTTTATTTTTTTAAATCTGTATCTTTCATAAATAATCAAAACAAGATTTTGTCACATTAACATTTTGTGATTAAAGCAAATACTGTTTGTTTGGAAGATGGGTTTAAAAAGAATAAGTGACATCTTTAAAATACCACATTTCATAAAATGAATCATAATAAAAGTTGCCAATCCAAATCCCCCCCCACCATCCACAACACCACCGTCCTGAACAGAATCACAATAACTGCCTGGAATATGTACCAACAAATACGTATTTATTTTATTTCTTAAAACTTAAATGTTAACCATCTCTGATCATTGTTAAAAATGACTCTGTCGTAACCTTGAACCAGGTATCTTTTGATCAAAAGGTGGGAGCTTTCACCACTACGCCAACTTGTGCATTCTAAAGTGAATGATGATGAATATGTAGTGAGGCATTCTAACTGTTTGATCGCCGGTTAAATCCGCTTTCACGACCAAATACGAAGTATTTTTCAACATTTGATGTTTTTCTTCCTCCCTTTCTGGGGTCCCCCGGATGTGCAGCAGCTTTAACCTTTACGGTTATGCTCGGCTTTCTCTGTCTCTTCTGCTGCGAGTGAAACGAGCTGCAGTTTATAGAGAAAAAAAACATCTGCGACCGACTCTCTTAAGGCCACAAGCACAGGATGAGTGAATGGACTTGTTGAAAACCCTGCAATGAATTCAAACTGCTGCAGGTGGTTGGAAATGTGCGAGTGACTAAATGAAGCTTCATTTGGAAAGTCACGTGATCATCAGCAATCTGAAGCGAGCGCTCGATACTCCACCAGCGACACTTCCGCTTTGAAAGACTCGATACAGAGTCGAGCAGAACATCTCTACTTAATGCACTTGAATTTGGGCATTATAAAAAAAATATTTCAATTATTTTAGTATTTATTTTATATATATGGTTTATTTTATTATATACTATATAATATTTTATTATAATTTTTTTTTTTTCGTAATTTAGTTCCAGTGTCACTTGTTGCACAGGGAAGGTTTTTAGCGTGACACACCTCCTTTACCATGACAACCATAGATATAATATAGAGTAGATGCCGCATCGACCGCTACTTCCTATTGGCGCTGACGAGCCGCGGGGCCGCCATCTCGGACCGGTCGCCCTCTCCACTTGTTGTAATCTGTTTGACAGGCGCAACGAAGAGTCCTCGCGCTTAATCGATCATAACTCGCTGAATACTCAACCGATTTTCAAATTTTTTTCTTTGTTGCAAACATCATACATTTAGCTATGATCCAGTACACATGGGTTGGCGTAATTTATAATTTATTCTGGGCTTAACAGTAATAGAAGCAAAAAATAAGTAAAAGACTCAGCTATTTTAATACATACGAACACATACTGTTTTATTTTAGAAAGATAAAGAGAAAGATACAAATATAATATATGCAATATATTTACAGAATTATAAATCATATATTTTTAGAGAGGTAGATAGAGATAATCAAACTCAGTCTCATATTTCTAATATACAGATAGAAATTAATATAATATACTTGTAGAATTATAAATCATATATACATATATTAGAGAGATAGAGATACTCAAACTCAGTTTTTATATTCCTTATATATAGATAGAATATAAATATAATATATGCAATATAATATACTTATAGAATTATAAATCATATATAGTTTTTAGAGAGAGAGAATAGGTGAACAAGAACATGACAAACCATTAAACCATATTTACAACATGCTCTTGAAAGTTGGACATGAGCTAAAACCCCTAGAAGAGCACTTCTTTACAGAGCCTCTTCCTTGTGCTTCCTGACGGAATAACGCCATCTTTCAGTCTCACGATCTGACCGGTCCAGTCAAAATCTTCTGGCTTAAAATGTTCACTGCAGAGCGCAGACGAGTCAGTTGCAGTGAAGCCTTCTCTCCTTAAGGCCACTTCCCACTTCTTCCTCACATCTTTTTTAGGAAACATTAAAATCAAAATTAAATAAAAGAGAGAGAGATTCAGAAGAGTCTACACAAACATGATATACATGATAAAGGAAGTCAATCTTGTTTTCTTCATTCTTCTTACAATTTAATTCCTAGTTTTCAATTTTCTGTCTACATTTTTTTATTCAATTTTTTCTATTTATTTCATTCTTCAAATGTATTAGAACCTTTTGTTTTGTCAACAAAATAAAAATTTCACATTTCTATTGATGATAAACCAAGCAGCTAAAATCATGAGTAAGTT
>NC_050516.1:32237719-32279222 GCF_002922805.2 Oryzias melastigma
CTAGAAGAGCACTTCTTTACAGAGCCTCTTCCTTGTGCTTCCTGACGGAATAACGCCATCTTTCAGTCTCACGATCTGACCGGTCCAGTCAAAATCTTCTGGCTTAAAATGTTCACTGCAGAGCGCAGACGAGTCAGTTGCAGTGAAGCCTTCTCTCCTTAAGGCCACTTCCCACTTCTTCCTCACATCTTTTTTAGGAAACATTAAAATCAAAATTAAATAAAAGAGAGAGAGATTCAGAAGAGTCTACACAAACATGATATACATGATAAAGGAAGTCAATCTTGTTTTCTTCATTCTTCTTACAATTTAATTCCTAGTTTTCAATTTTCTGTCTACATTTTTTTATTCAATTTTTTCTATTTATTTCATTCTTCAAATGTATTAGAACCTTTTGTTTTGTCAACAAAATAAAAATTTCACATTTCTATTGATGATAAACCAAGCAGCTAAAATCATGAGTAAGTTTCTTTGCAAACTATTCTAAAGTCAGATGTTCAGTTGTTCCTAATTGCAAATCAGTGAGTGAATGTCTGTCGAATATCCAACTAACTTCACCTCAGTAATCTGTGGAGTGGGATGGCAATGAAAGATATTTAATACCAGTTATATTTGTTTTATTTCTACAGTAGCATTGCTGTGCCATTTTTATGGAATATATGATTTAAAAAGTCTCAGTTAGCCTTCATAGCTGAGTGAACACCAGCACTAGATAGCTACGTTAGCTGTCAAAGATTCCACCGGTGTAGATAACAACACAGTAATAATATAGTCTATTCCCTAAATAAAACCAATAAAAATGTTCAAACTTACTTGTGAAAGGTAATCCCCCGATCCCTGGCTTCAATAGTCCGCCCATTTGAGCAGGCATATGCCGCACAATGCTCAGGCATCTTGTGTTTGTCTTCTTTATTTTTGTTTGTCTTGGCGACAGGACGACCGGTCCAAGATGGCGGCCGCAATTCCTGCGCTCCAGCAGCCAATGCGGCATCTACTCTCTATATGATATCTATGATGACAACAATAGCCAGTCAGCCCCTCCCCCCGGTCCGTGCTGACCGGTCTGCTGATGGTGAGTCTTTGAAGTTAGCTGTTATAAAAATGATGTTAGCTTCTTAATTATGTTAGAATTCGATGTTTTTTATTAAGAAACGGCTGTTTTATGGTGTACATGTACTTTTAATTATTTGTATGTGTTTTTAGCGCCAATTGTGTGTTTTGTTTCGATCACTGTAGTGAGTTGCCCACGTGTCCTCCATTGCTGCCCTGCAGTTCTCTGTGCTGTTTTTGAAGGTTAGTTTCTGCCATTTTGGCTTTAAATGAACTTTTACTGATTTATTTTGATGATGTAGCAAACGCCCATGCATATAATGTCTTCGGTGGCTTCTTAAGATTTAAAATTCTCAGCTACATCCTTCTGACTTCAGTAGACGGTAAAATCTGTACCGAGGAGGGCAAATCTGACAGCCCTAATATATACACATACACACGTATATTATGACGAGGGTTAACCCTTACGCTCTCTTATGGGGTCCAGATGACCCTTATGTTAATGTATGATCCCTCCCATGACAGAGTTGGACAGGATTTCATGTTTACCACGGACACCTTTGAAGATAAAAAAAAAATCTTGAGGAAAAATTAAAAGTTCAGCGTGCCGTCATGTGGGGTCCAGATGACCCACTTTAAATGTAAACATGCCTAGAATTGCACAAGGGTTTACAAGGTTCCAAGCAGGGCTCCCAAAAACGATTATTTTGACAGACGACTAATCAGCGATTATTTTTTTTGATTAGTCGACTAATCGGGTCATGGGCAAACTAAAGTGGATGTAAAGTACTCATCTTAATCATCATTAGAATTAAACTAATAGAAAGTAAAGATAATTTAGATAATAGTTTTTTTAAACTTTCTAAAGAATCGTGTAGCTTCTGTCCTTCATCAGATTCTGGTATTAAAACCAGATTAAATCAAGTGAGGTCGGCATCTGAAACAAGGAACTATTTTAACCAAAAATAAAGTTTTGGTCTCGCTGACTAAAATATAATAAAATTAAATTTTTTTCGGTGCTGAACGCTCACTTTGTTAAACTTTAGTACACTCTGATTCCATTTGATACAAAGTAAGGACTATTAAATTAGTTGTTGCTTACTCGACTAATTGATTATTTTGACAGTCAATTAGTCGACTAATCGATTATTTCGACAGTCGATTAGTCGATTAATCGGCTGTCAAAATAATCGATTAGTCGACTAATCGATTATTTTGATAGTCGTTTAGTCGATTAATCGTGGCAGTCCTAGTTCCAAGTAGAGCTTCAATGAGCATCAAAATATAAGTTCAACACTCAAAATGAATTATTGTCCAGTAGCATCTAACCCAGGGGTGTCAAACTCTAGGCCTCAAGGGCTGGTGTCTTACATGTTTTCCAGCTCCTCATTGGCTAAACACACCTGATCCAGGTAATGAGCAGCAGATAAGGCAGGATTTAGAGAAGACCAGCATCAGGCTGACCCTGGAGGCCTTGAGATTTGAACTTATTTGTTAGATTTTTACTGCCCAAAGAAGTAACATGCTGTATTTAAATTCTTTTAACAACTATAAAGGTCACATGTAATATGTCATCTTAACTGAATTCTGGCTGTTTTTAGATGCCAGAAATGATTATTTTGGCTCATCAGATGACATGTAAATCAAATCTCACGGCAGCATTATGCAGCTGATATAATAAAACTATAATTTGCTTGCATCTTGAAGTGTTATATTTATTATATGCCATCTATTGTCATTTTACTCATACTAGATTTTAATGTTCTTGTTTTACAGCTTGTGTCCTGAGATGTGCCACTCCACCTGGTTGGGAAAAATTGTGGAGGTCAAGCTCAAGAAAGTGTTTGTCAGCAAATGTACGGCCAGAGCAGGTTCTAAGCAGTAGGTCACTGCTATGATCTACAGTATGTGGACTGGTTACTCTTTCATCCTTTATTTATTTCTGTTTTTAATTTTCGTGGACCAGGAGTTTTAATACAGTTCCTGCCAAGTGTGTTCTAGGATTTGGAAGCATGTAAGTTCACTTGTTTCAAAGCCAAGTGAGATTCCTCCTTGTACCTCAGCAGTGCTGTCAGTGTGTTTAGAATCTAGAAGTATTCATTATCACCACGTCGGCCAGATTGAGTACGCCACACTTCATGTACTTAATGCTGGACCAGATGACCCTACAGGACAGCACCCTGAAGTTTTTTTCCAAGGATTTTTAATCTTGTCTGGTGTCCGTGGCAGAAATAAGATCCTGTCCACATTTGTTATGGGAGAGATCACACATCAATATAATGGTTGGGTCATCTTGACCCTATAAGAGAGCTCAAGGACTAAAGTACTTTTAAATGATTAAAAAAAATAATTTAGTTAAAACCGACTTTTCAACGAGGGGGTTAGTAAACAATGTCAGCGCTTGTATTTAATTTATTTTTGTATCTCATTTATGTTTTATATTTCTGTATTTTGTTTAGAAAATGTAAAGAGTCTAATGCTGTTATCCCAATACAAATGTTGTACTGATGGTGCTGGTCAAATGCCAAATAAAATGTAACATTTACATATTTTGTGTTGTTTTTACTGTTTCTCAAATCGTTCTCATTAATGGCTTTGGTGAGACATTCAAGAGAAATGACAGAGACATGAAACAGACGATAATGAGATCTCTTTTAGAGCTAATCCTTCTCAGATGTGTCTCATCGGCGTCTCAGATGTGTCTCAGTGTCTCACCCTTTTCTCTTTAATCCTTCTTTAAAATAGCTGAGACAGTTTAGATCAGAGCGAGACTATTATGAGTTCTCTTTTGTTTCTCCCACTTCTTAAGTCTTGCTCAAAAAGCTTATCTCAGTTCAAGCTCATTCGTCTCGGTGATGTCTTTTCTCGTCTTATATCTTGCTCCGAAAGGTCCCTGAGCAAGATTTAAGACGCAAATGATCACAGAATGATACAAAGATGAGACGCTCAAACTGATCTCAAACTGATCTCAGGAGACGAGCTTGAGACACATTTGAGCAACAGATTTTTCCAATGGGATCTGCTGGAGTTTTTAAAGCTAGTTTAGAGTTTAGCTTCTATTTTAGAAACATGCTAACGTTTTTGAATATTTTATTTTACTGAGGAACTTCAGGCTATTTTGGAGTTTAGCTAGTATTTTAGCAAGGAGCTAGCATTTTTTTTGGCTAATTTGTTATCTATTAAGGTTTATTGGGCTAATTTTGAATTTGGTTCATATTTAAGCAACACACTTAATATTACTACAAAACTGGCATGTATTAGGGATTTTTAATCAATTTTACTAGAAACTTTTCAGAAATTTAGGTCAACTTCAGCGCTCTTTCATAATTCTGTAACGAAATTTTTAGCAAATTTAACATTTTGCAAATAGCTTTTGTATTTTCAGCAAATCCCTCCAGCAGTTAAAGTAAATTGCGTCTCCATTTTCAGCGAAAAGCTTCAGTATCTTCAGGAAAAAACATTATTGCAGGTAATGCAACTTTTCTAGGTATTCTAGTCATCCAAGACAGAAAAAAAAATCTTATTTTTAGACAGAATTTCTTGAAGTTTTTGAACTGACAGTAATTTATTTACTGGTTAATGAGGTGCGTGAATGAAGAAGTCCTCATGTGGATATAATCTACATGGGAGGTCAGTGCAGGTTTACCACAACAGGAAGAACAATCGGAGGCTGAAAGTTGGTCATCGACTCTTTGAAACGGCTCTTTGAAGCCTGTGAACCCTGTTGTTATGGAGTTATGGCTTGAAAGGTAAAGTGGTGTGATTTTAGATGCCAAAAGTGCCACGAAAAAGGACCACACCCAGAGTGTGAGTGAACTCACCACAGGCAGTTCAGGTTCAGAGGTTCTCATGAACGTGTAGCCAAAGGATAACGGTAGTTATGACCAGGAAAATGATGCTCGCTGATGGCATATTTCATGAAAAGTGACTTGAAAATAAACGTGCATGCATGATTAAAATGTTTATATAATCACAACACAGGAAGAACACATGACCAAACAGTGGATGTGACATTAAATGAAAACCATTGACTCAAATTCCCTGAAGTGAAGCAGCTGTGAGTAATTACAACCATAAACGTGGTGCCAACGAGAAGAGGCGGAGACAAAAACCTGAACCAAAGGATTTGAAAAAGAAGATCTAAACCAGAAGGATCTGATTCCCACATAACTTTTGACATTTTATTCTGGTAAAATCCTGACATTGTGCCTCCAGCTGAAAGTCCTCACTCCAAAGGGAGCTGAAAACGACCGTAAACCAGAAGGTTGAATCATCAGAGACTCCAGTGTTTATGCCAGTATGTTCAGACATGCTGACTCTGCTAAAAAGTCAACATGAACTTTAAATGTTCTTTCTGTCTGAACCACAAAACTCAACCGGCTGCTCATTAAAGTACAAGAAAATCAATGATTGTTCAAACCAAGATGTCTACCACGCTGCCTGCTGATTAGCTGACTCAGGTGTCTCCCATACTTCAGATCCACTGATTACACCTGATCCAGGTAATCAGGGGGGAGAGATGGTGGGAGGTCTGGAGGGCCAGGGTTGGGCTGTCGCGGTTTAAATAGCTGGAAAATAACTGGAACTTGGATAAAGATTCCTGCTGTCTCATTATCTTTGCACTTTATCAAGATGAACCTGAGTGCAATCCTCAAAGAGAGAGAAAATGTTTTAGGATCGGTTTTGAAATTTGAAGTTTTCTCGTGACGTCACACAATACGGTGAGAGTGACTTCCAGGTATAAATATATATATTCTCTCTGACAATGCGGTCATAGTTAGACGAAGGTTACAGGAACTAAACTGAATGCTGCTTGTTTGATCATGAAGGAATTTAACATTTTCTTCTTCTAATTTATGCTAATGCTAATGCTAGCTTTAGATCTGCAGAAGATCTTTTCTGAGCAGTTAAAGTTGATTTATATTTCACAAAATCCCTAGAAACAGAGATAAAGTCGGACAATTTCAACGTGTCTGACAGTAAAGAAAACTTTTGATATTTTCCAATTTGCTATTGCTTATAACTGTGTATGATCCCTGCAGAATAATAAAGGTAAAAAGGATCAAAATCATTTTTCGACTGTCACAAAATAAATATTCCTATAAAAAGCATTATTATTTTTAATATTTTCATTTTCCTATTTTTATTTTAACCGGAAAACAACAAATACCTCTGATTACAAGAACTGAATGTCGCCTTGGGCGTAGTTAAAACACTAACATGCAGCAATCTGCATCTTGGCTGCTCCTATTAAACGTGTCCAACATGAACTTATATCAGTTTTTGTGCTGATCGCACTTAGAAAACGTGAGAATAACATCAAGAAAAATAGAACAGGGTGTCAAACTCACACAGGGACCAAAATCTAAAACAGGTCTCGGGCCGAACAGGATAAACATTTATTGAACACTATAAAACTACATTTTTAAAACTTTAAAATCGTAACTTTTTAACATTACGAATAATAAAAATGCAGGAAAAGTTTTACAGAATAAATCAACTTAAACATTAAATAACTTTCAATATTTTATTTTATATAAAAATATATTTTGTCAAAATTATTCAAGTTAGAAATGAGCACAAGATAACATTGGATCATTGATAACAATAAAATAAAATGATCTGGATTACCGGATAGAATTACCTGGAGGGCCGGATCCGGCCCCCGGGCCTTGACTTTGACACGTGTGTGTTCAAATAATATCAGCTCAAATGAAAGGTCAATATATTTTAATAGAACTTCTAATATTAAAGGATTATGCTTATTTGAGAACGATCTAAGACTGGAAATGACAATACAGTTCAGCAGGACATTCACATAATAAATATTGTAAATTTTTCTGTTGAAACTGGTAAGGTTACCTTTAGTTATTTGCGTAAAATTGGGTTAAACAGCTGTCAGCTTTGACGTACTAAATCCAAAAACTAAAAGTCACTATTCACACTTTCCGCCCCGTCGCCATTTTGTCTGACGTCACCATGAAAAGAGTCTATAATGAAAATTAAACCCCATTATAGCAAGAATGAATAAATGTGAGCAGTATTTTCCTAGATGTTCCCTAATAAAGACGTAACAGTGAGACAGAAGGAGCTTACAGGTAGGAGGTCTCGCTGCCTGTGGAGCAGCAGGTTAGACAGACGTGTGCGCTGGCGTGATAGCCACTAAAAGGATAATTTATGAAGCTGAAAGTTCAGAAGTCTGCTGCCAGCAAGAAGTTGGTTTAACTCTTTCAGTCCCGATAGCTACCTGTCTAATCACGCCACAAACCTCCACTGTGTTTGGGTGAGTTTTTATTATTTATTTTAAACAACTTTATTTTTAAACTGTATTGAATGGGTTTGTTAAGCAGCGTCTCTGAACAGATCTCTGTTGATGAAGGAAAGTTTCCCCACAGCTGTTGTGTGACTGTAAGTTAACCCTCTGATTGTGATTTTGTGTCTGTGTAACATGTGTGACGTCTCCTATATCCACGAGTGCTGCAATATATGCTGACTGTACATTTTACACTGTGGAGTAGAGCTGCCAAAAAACATTATTTTAATGGTCGACTAATCGTTGATTATTTTATCCATTAGTAGACTAACAGAGTCATGCGCAAACTGGATATAAAGCACACATCTTAACCATCAATAGCTACAAACTAGATATATAGCATACCTGCGATAATGCTAGCGTGAATGCTGTAAGCTGAATTTGTCTGATGAAATTGCTGAAGCTGATAGCCAGATAAAATATCAGTTAAATGCCAAATTAGCCTAAAAAACTGAAAAAAATCCTAAATTAGCCAAAATAGCTAGCATGTAGCAGAAATATTAGCTAAAATCCAAAATAGCCTAAAACAGAAGTCAGCAACCTGCGGCTCCAGAGCCACATGTGGCTCTTTTAACCCTCCTTGGTGGCTCTCTGGGTGAAGAAAAAATAAATAGTAATTTAAAAAAGTGTGGAGATTAGCTATTATTTTAGCAACATGCTACCGTTTTTGGCTAACTTGTTATCTACTGGGGTTTTTAGGCTAATTTAGAGTTTAGCTTCTATTTTTGCAACATTTTTTACAAATGTAGTTTACTGATGAATTTTATGCTAATTTGGGGTTTAGCTAATACTTTAGCAACATGTAGATGTTTTCAGCTAATTTGTTATCTACTGAATTTTTTGGGGATAATTTAGAATTTTGCTTCTATTTTAGAACAAGGCTAACTTTTTGGAGTAATTTAGTTTACTGAGGAATTTTAGGCCATTTAGGAGTTCAGCTAGTAATTGAGCAATGAGCTAGCTTTTTTTTATTCATTATTTTTTTGGCTAATTTGGCCTCTAATTAAATTCTTTATGCTAATTTGGAGTTTAGCTAATATTTTTAGCAATATGCTAACATTTTTGGCTAATTTGTTATCTACTTGAGTTTTTAGGGTAATTTAGTGTTTAGCTTTTATTTTAGCAACATGCTAACATTTTTGGCTGATTTCATTTACTGAGGAATTTTATACTAATTTGGAGTTTAGCTAGTAATTAGGCAACGAGCTATCTTCTTCGCTAATTTGGCGTCTACTAAAGGTAAAAGGTGAAAACGTTTAAAAAATACAATTTTTAGAAATGCTAGTTTCTTTTTATAGTTTTGCTTTTCTTTGTGCCAAAAAATAGACATAATTCATATTTACTAAAAAAAAAAGGATGGCCATGGATGCAAATCCACATTTTCTGAATGCTACTATATGGCTCCTTCTAGGTTTTGATCAGTAGAAAACAAGCCCACATTTACTGTTAAAGGTTGCCGACCTCTGGTCTAAAACATAAAAAAAATCCTAAATTAGCCAAAATAGCCCAAAATAAATGCTAAAATAGTCAAAGAACTACCAGAATGCCATTATAACTTTCAACTTTACTACACTCTGACTTCATATAATATAAGGTAACGACTAATCGACTATTAAATTAGTTGTCGATTATTTTAATAGTCGACTAATCGTGGTCACTCTACAGTGGAGTCAACAATATGCAGCCAACTGTGAACCAAATCAAACTCATCATTTCTTAAAATTTCAAAAGCCCAAAAAACTTTCTAGTCCACAAAGTTTATGATTCAATTTCTCAAAATTGTATCTTGTTTTGTTGCAGAAACAAACCAAACATTTGATTTTTATTTTTTTTTAACACATTGCAGCAAACATGTTAGCATCCAATATTTTAAATAGAGGTGTTCTGTCTTGGAGCTGCACTGTGGTGTAGTGGTTAGCACTCTCACCTCATAGTGAAAAGGCCCTGGTTCAAATCCCAGCTGGACTCTTCCTCTGTGGACTTTGCATGTTGTGCACGTGTGGATTTTTTCTCCAGGAACTCTAGTTTCCTCCCACAAAAACATGCTTTCAAAAGACTGAAAACCTGTACAGGATGTACCGTAGCTAGGATAGGCTCCAGCAACCCCATGACCCCAAGAGGGATTCAGTCGGTTCTAAAGATGGCGGGATGGTGTTCTATCTTTTGATTGTGGAGAATCTCTGAAGGATCAGCTTAACTTTTATTTCATATTTTCAAAAAGAGATTAGATTTCTATGGAAACCGAAATCCTTTGATGTTAGGGTGGTTTTAATAATTGATTTTTATATTTCAGACCTACACCTTCATTCTTCACATTCAGAGCACATTCAGTGTATTTTTTTGTCAATTTCTGTGAGAAATGTAAACCGTTTGAGAGGCTGAATAACAGATTCCTATTTGAGATTCCAACAATCACTGAGTATGTCGTCATGCTGCAAGTGTTGTATTATATTAAACTCGATTTTCCTCTTTGGGCTCCTTCACTTTAATCACTTTTGCCGTTAGGTTAACACGGTGGAAGGTTATTGCTTGTTGTCACTTGGACAGATGGTATTTAAAGAGAAAGCTGCAGGCAAATGAGGAATAAAAGTAGAGAGCCGTCCTCTCCGCGCAGGAGGGCTGAGAGTCCATGAATTCCTGCCTTGCAATCCGAGGAACCGTTTCTCCATCCGGGCCCTGTGGCGGAGCCAGGATCAGGTGAAGCTGCTCATGAGGGTCAAAGCAAACACGCCGGTTTGCCAAACCAAAGCTCCTGTCATCAGGCTGCACTCCGACATGTGTGCACAGTCCCAGAGGGAGGGGGGAAAACTGACTCCAAATCCTCTCCTAGAATGTTTTGTTTGCTAAAATGATGCAGATAAGGCCAAGAAAAGCAAAAACCCAGAACCCTCGTGTCCTCTTTATGGTCTCATCCTTCTTCAAATCTAGCAGAGAAACCTCCACATGCAAACACAGGAATGAGACGTTCTGCTGCTTACATGAAGCTGCAAATCAAGACGCACTGATTGATGTGGAGATTAGTGGAAAACAACAAAAGTGAAGATCTGGAGATCATTTCAATCATCTGTCTGTTTGGATTCTTCTGTTAATCTAAAATAACATTTAAAATAACATTTACTCTACTGATTATTATTCATTTGAAGTGAGACATTTTTAGAGAATGCCAGTTTTGGCAAAGATTTCTTCTACTTTAGCCTTACTTTGAGCAGCACTGAGGTGTCTGTGTCCTGTTCCACCAATCACAGCAACTCAATGCAAGTACATGACTCTCAATTACACACGAAGAATTTAAAAACTAAATATGAGTAAACAAATGTGTTCTAGGATCAACAATCTTCAGACAACTTTCACGCGACTCGCTGGTCACCTGATTATTCCCACCTGTCCAACTTGCTTGTTACCACAAATTTCTACTCAGCCAATCACATGGCAGCAAACATGGTCAAGACGATCAGCTGCAGTTCTAACGAGTTTCAGAATAGTGAAAACAGGTGATTGGTGAGTTTAAACGACGTTGGAACACGCCCAATCTTGATGCAGATGGACTCCAGCAGCACCAGAACACACCGGGTTCCACTCCTGTCAGCTAACAGGAAACTGAGGCTCCAGTTCACAGAGAGTCACCAACACTAGAAGAAGACTGGAAAGAGGTTTTCTGGTCTGATGAGTCTGGACTTCTGCTGCCACTTTCAGACAGGTCAGAACTTGGAGGTCAGTGAAGATGCTCAGGTTTGTATCTCCTCCATCACACCTTCTTGGCACCTTCTTCTTGCTCGATCTGTTCAGGCGTTTGTCTTGATTAACATTTTAATTCTGACACGTAGCCCCACCCACCTCCAGCCTTTTGCGACCTCTACCACTGGTGTTTAACCAGAACATCATAAATTAACGTTCAAAATATGACAAAAAAGTGACTCACACATAAATGACATAAACCAAACATTTGCTGTGAATATTTGTATAGAAAGATAACATTTCAGAGTATTACTCTTTCCCGTAGCATTTACAAAATTAAAGATAGAAAGTAAAGATAAAAAGTGTGAGAGTATCTACGGAAATACATAATAATAATAATAAAATAAAAAATACTGCAAAAATGAGTTAAATAAGCTGAAATGTTCTCTGAAATCTTCAAATATTTATAAAACAGATGTATAACTCACACTTACAAACTGTTGTAAGATCTCATTGGAGGATGATTTACTATTGACTCTTAGTGATGCAAATACGCATCAACCGTCTCTGCTCCAAATCTAACTTAATTTAGCAATGAAAGCAAAAACAGAAGTGATTTTGTAACTGCCACAAATACATTTGTTTTGGTGTTTTAATTTTTATTTGCCATGCGCCATCTAGTGGGCAAAGTATGTGGAGCAAATTATATCAAAAAAAGGTTGCACCCGGACTCATGTAACTGCACACACATCCTGCTAGTCGCTCAGATACGGGAAGCTCTGTAGATCTGTATAAATCAGACAAAACTGTGATAGAATCAACAATGAAACTATTTGTTTATTATATTAATTTAGTAAAAAGAATTATAAGCCAAATGCAATTATCCCCTCGTGGATGTCAGCCCTCGAGGTTTGTGTGCTTTTATTTTGTGTTTAATTTAAGTTTTTTGTGTATTGTAAGCTGAAGAATTGATTTTGATGATTTTTCTTTTATTGTGTTTCTTTGCTTCAGTTCCTGAAGACCAAATAAACCTTAAAACCATCGAGCTCATGCTGATTCCTCGAGGGTGGTACAGATTTTTTTTTTTTTTAATTGGAAAAACTGGGAAGCAAAAAAGTATTTGAACACCCTGTGATTTTACAAGTTTTCCCAGTTAGAAATGATAGGGGTGCATGCTATGGAGTTATATTGGGGTCAAGTTTTGAAACCTAAAAACAAAACATTTGAAGCTGAAAATAATTTGGTTTATTTTAGAATAGTAAAAAAGTTTTGGACATTTTACATTTTTCTTGGCCAAACACCAATATTTTTTTTCTCATTATTTTATTTGAGTTTCATAAATATTGGCCCTAATGTAGCTCCATACCTGTCCACTGTGAGAGACGTAATTTAAAAATCAAGTGGAAGAAGCTAAACATACTGATCTCCCTCTAACTGGAGCTCCATGAAAGATCTCACCTGGTGGGTCTCAGTGATTCTGGGAAAGGTGAGGGGGAGGAGCCGGTCAACGACCTGAGAAGAGCTGGGACCGCCGTTTCCATGGTTACTGTTGGTAAGACAGTCGTGGTTTGAAATCATGTATGGTAAAGAAACTTCCCCTGCTTAAACCAGCTCAAGATTGTCAATGACCATTTGGACGAATCAGAGGAATCATGGGAGAAAGTCATGTGATCAGATGAAAATAGAACTTTTTTAATTCCACTCGCCATGTTTGAAGGAGGAAGAATGATGAGGACCAACTGAAGAACAACATCCCTACTGTGGAGCATGGGGGTGGTAGCATCATGATATGTTTCTGCATATGGGACAGGACCTTCGGACTGTATAAGGTGGAGGATGACCGGCGCCATGTACTGGGTCTTCCAACATCACAACGACCCAAAGCGCAACCATTGGTTGGTGGAAAGGTTTTACGACAACAGCAAGCGTCCGACCTGCGCTTTTCCCGACTTAAGATCCAAACCAAAAGTTTTGTCCTCTTTTTTTTTGGATTCTTTGTCCCCCCCTTGCAATCTATAAATTATTTACATCCTGTGACAGTGGAACCATCTTCCTCCACAGCTGACCACCAGAGGGAGCCATCACCTGAGTTTGGACATCCTCCTGAGCTTCTTCCTCACTGCATCTCCCATCAGCCTTTGCTCTCTGCTCCCAGGTTTCACCACCTCTAATGTGGCACCAATCAGAGCTCGGTGCGAAGTCTTGTTAAGCACTGCTGACAGTCTGAGCGGTCTTCTAAGCCTGTTTCTCTGTTTTTGACTCCTGCCTGCCTCGCTCCTTGTTTTGACTTTTGCGTGGTTTGAAGTCTCCGTTCTGCCGTCTCCGTGTCTCGTTTTATTAAATACGTGTTTGCATATGGATCCAAACCCCTCTTCGTACCGATTCCCCTTATTCACAGGTGTAATGGTTGATAATATGAGTACAGTTCATTATTTCGCCAGCAGAGGGAGCTAGAAACGTTCGTAATTAGTTTTCGTTTATTTTTGTACGTTTATATATTTATTTTCCTGCTACTTAGACCACATTTATGGAGCTGTGAGATTGATATTTGATTTTAAAGAGTATTTAAATGTTTAGATTGTCTGAGTTCAGCTAAAGATCCCAACTTCCGGGTTTTTCCACCAGAAAAGCACGTCTAGCAAAGCCGACAGAAAGTTAAGACAAAAATAACGAGGATTTTTTGTTTGTTTTAGTGGTATGTATGTGCCTTACAGACATGTTAAGTACATGATGTAGTTGAGCATTACTTACTTACGGAGACACCCCATCCCCCGTTTCCGTCTCACCCCTCCCCCACGGCCGAAGAACGTCTGTTACCGATCCATACTCATCAAAAACACTTCTGATCTGAACATTTATTAAAGAACATTAGACTCTAATTCATGTGATCGTGTGACCCTGCAGCAGACTTGTGAACTGTTCAGGGTGAACCACCTTTGACCAACAGCAGTTGGGATAGGCTCCAGCAACCCCGAGATCCCCAGAGGATTCCTGAAGATTGATGGATAGAGTGATGCTTTTTTTAAATTTTTATTTAGCTATCCTTGAACAAATGTGTGACTAAGTGAACTGCTGTATTCTTTGGATCAAGATCATTTCCGCTGATGGAAGGTGAAGTTTACAGGCCCTCCTGACAGGATCTGGGCGTTGCTGCTTGTTACTGATCAAAACACCAGAATGTTAATGACACGATGCGGACGAAGTTATTTATTTGTGTGAAAACCCATGAAGAGTTCATACTCCACCCATCCTGTCAATGTCGTCCCTAAAAAAGAACTAAGTGAAAGAAAGCTGTGTCAGCGGAGCTCGTGTGACATCTTCAGACTGGAATGTGTTTTTATTAGTGCGGCATGTTTTAGTTTTTTTTTTTTTTTTGCTATTTCCAAAGATTCAAAACAGCATCTGTGTCACAAAGACTTCACACAACAACTTCTATTTTGGTCTTTGTGAGTGCGTATCCAACAACATCAGAGTTATTAGTCAGTACAGGAAATAATTAATGCAAATAAAAATCTCTTTAGATAAATGTAGCTCGTCTCCTGATATCTAAATCATAAGTGGGAGAGTTACGACTGGAGGGTGTGAGTTTGCAGTTTTACTGCCATAGTTTCACTAACAAGAATCAACTTGAGTAAGTGTTAATGTCACGGCTGGAGGGGCTGATTTATTCACTGCGGGAGGGAACCAAAAACACAACATTTTAACTGTTCTAGTCGTACAGATATAATGATGACGTCCACGAGTGATAATATAAAATCTAGTGGAACTATACGAGCATGAAAAAACATTATGTTGTAAAGAATGAACATTTGGAATGACGGTTCAAGGATACAATTACCCACAATGCAAACAAGGTGTTCTGTGGGCCGTGGTGCTGCAGGTGTTTCTTTGGTAACAATAAACCACAATGACAGTGGGAGGCAGATTTTCAAAGACAATAGACTTTTTTAATGTGTTGTGGGGAATTACTGGGTTGGGCCGGACACAGGAAGACAGGTGAGTGGTTTCAGCAGGAGGTTAGGAAAATCCAATCGGAATGCGTTTGTGGAATGACTCAGGAATAGAATCAAAGAAACTTTATTGATCCTATAAAGAGGAATTTACCTTTAGATCATCTTTGTGTTCGTGATTCATTCTGTTAATTATTCTGTTAAAAACATTCTTTATTGTGATCAGTAACAGTTAAAATTGAGAAACTGTATGGTAAATACAAATATACATGCAAACTCTACTGTACAGTAAATGGACTAAAACTGATTTAAAATGAAGTCTGTGACTTAAACTAAAGACAAAAACATCTACAATCGCATTAGGATTCATTTGTTAAAAAGTTCTATGTATTCATCATTGAGCTGCTTTCAGTCTGGTCTGCAGAATGTAACAGAAAACCATAAATTATGAACCGTTCCAGGTAACTAAACAGGTAATGAAAGTGTTGGAGAATGTTTGCTGTCCAGGCAAACACTTAATGCTGTTATTGTGTGAATACTTTGTAAACATGCTAATATTTTTACATAATTAAACATATACTGAGGATTTTTGGGCTATTCTTGATTTAGCTAATAATTTGGCAACATGCTAACTTTTTTGGCTTTTGCATCTACTAAGGTATTAAGGCTATTCATAAGTTAAACTAACATTTTAGCAACATGCTAATATGTTTGGCTAATTTTGTATCTAATAGGATTTTTTTGGGCTATTCTTGAGTTTAGCTAAAATTTTGGCAACATGCTAACGATTTTGGCTAGTTTTGTCATCTGAGGTATTAGGGCTACTCATAAATTTAGCTAACATTTTAGCAACCTGCTAATATTTTTGGCTAATTTTGCATTTATTGGAGTTTTTGGGCTACTCTTGAGTTTAGCTAATATTTTACCAACATGTTAACATTTTTGGCTAGTTTTGACATCTGAGGTATTAGGGCTACTCATAAATTTAGCTAATATTTTAGCAACCTGCCAATATTTTTGGCTAATTTTGTATCTAATAGGGTTTTTTTGGGGCTATTCTTGAGTTTAGCTAATATTTTACCAACATGCTAATGTTTTTGGCCAGTTCTGTCGTCTCTGAGGTATTAGGGCTATTCATAAGTTTAGCTAATATTTTAGCAACATGTTAACATTTTTGTCTAGTTTTGACGTCTACTGAGGTAATAGAACTATTCATAAATTTAGCTAACATTTTAGCAACATGCTAATATTTTTGGCAAATTTCGCATCTAATGAGGTTTTTTGGGCTATTCTTGATTTTAGCTAATATGTTGGCAACGTTATAATATTTTTTTGGATCCTTTAGCCTCTATGGGTTTTTGGGGGGCTATTCTTGAGTTTAGCCAATATTTTAGCACAATGCTAACATTTTTGGCTAATTAGGCATCTAATGAGATTTGTTGGGCTTATTCTGAGTTAATCAAGTTTTGTAGCAATGTATACTAGCTTTTTGGGCTAATTTGGCATCTACTGAAGATCTACAGAGGTTTTTCTTGGGCGAATTTTAGAGTTTAGCTCATTTTTAAGCTAATTTTGCAAAAACACTACAAGTTTGTGCAAAATAGGCATGTATTTAAGATTTTTAAGCAAACTTACTACAAATTTTTTTCTGAAATTTAGGCCAGCTTCAGCAGTCTTTCAAAGTTCTTCAATGACTTTTCAAGTATTTATTAAATTTAGCATTTTGCCAATAGCTTTTGGGTTTTTATCAAATCCCTTTACCAATTAGAGTTGATTGCTTCAGCATTTTCTGCAATCAAATTCAGCAAAAAGCCTTCACACGAGCATTATTGCTGGTATAGCAACGTTTCCAGTCATTTATTTTTCTTGCGTATGCTTTTTGACATGTAAAAACTAAATGACATTTTCAGCAATTTCTGCAATCTTGGTATTAAAATGTTCAGACAATTACGAAGGTATCATTGCTTGTTTGGCATTAGTAAACTTTACGGATTTTAAGATTTTATGCAGCTTATGTGATTTTTCAGACCCATTGAAATGAATTTTTCAAATTTCTGCAATTAATAACATTCAGCATGTTCAGGAAATTCATACATTTTATTTTGGCATTGTTCAATTTCACTTAAATTTGGAATTTTTTCACATTTTTTCAATTTACAATTTTACATATTTTTTGCAATTAATTTTTGTTTTCTTTGGGCAATTCATCACATTTCTTGCACACTTTGAAACCTATTCAATGTTTGTATCAAAATGTTCAGCATGTTACGGAAATCAATGCTACTGAGGTTTTTCTACTGAAGGTTTTTGAGCTAACATGTTAGCTTTTTTGCCTAAATTGGCATCTTCTGGGGTTTTTAAGGCCAATTTTGAGTTCAGCTAATATTTTAGAAATATGCTAATATTTTTGGATACCTTGGCATCTTATAGGGTTTTTAGGGCTATTTCCAAATTAAGCTAGTATTTTAGCAACGTGCTACCTCTTTTTTCTCTAATTTACCAAGTACTGAGGATTTTTTTAGCTATTTTTGGGTTAAGCTAATATTTTAGCATCGTGTTAGCTTTTTTAGATAAGTTGGCATCTATTTAATTTTTGGGGCTAATTTGGAGTTAGGCTTATATTTTAGCAACATTTAAATTTGTTTTTATGAAATTCTTCAAATTATTTGTGGACTTTCTGCAAATTATGCAAAACTTTCAGCACATTAATGACATTCAGCAATTAAAATACATTTCTTCAGCATCTTTATCCAACATATTCAGCAAAAATCATTCACATTAGCATTATTGCAGGTAATGCAACTTTTGTAGCTCTCATTTATTGTTGCTTCAGTGATGCGATGAACTACCTGCTCTGTTTGTTGCATGTTTATTTAAATAGTTTGGTTAGACTTTCATTAAAGTCTAAAAGGAAAATGAAAACCACTTGCATATAGATATTTCTTAAAGGTTTACATGAGCACTTTGTAAAGAAAGCAACTCCCTAATTTTTAATCTTTCATGGATAATAATTACACCTTCATAATGCAAAAGTTGTATATCATACAAATATTTAAATTCACACAAAAATACTTGAGGAATGACACATAAATTAGAACCTGGTGGTCTGACCTTAAAGTTGAAAACTTGCAATCACGTGACAGTCAATCAGGTCTGACTCCTGCAGAAATAACTGTCGCTGAAAGAAAAGTCTTCTTCAGTTGCATGCAGGCAGCAGCTGGGAGGGATGAGAATCAAAAACAGCAGCGAGAGGAGCTTAACAGGACTCCCCTTCAGGCATCCCAACAAGTCTGGACTGCTCTGCTGCTGCTTGTGCTCAGCTTCCCCTCCGAGCTCGGCGGCAGCCTCGGGAGTCAGCCTGAGCGGCACACAGCTGAAGCGCCTCTGCAGGATGCAGCTGCAGGACCTGGCGCTCTGACTCGGACCCGGGACGCCTTCAGTTTGGGACGCTGGACCGTGGGTGTGACCGAGTGACCCCTCAGAGGAGCCGAGGCTATGCCACAGGTGGAGAGGTGGTAGACTGAGGCCGAGACGGAGGAGAGATCCTCAGGTAAGATGACACATCAGCTGATAGATGAGGTGATACATGATCTTCTGCACAAGTTCAACAGTTTGTCGTGTTTTCAGAGCTGCTGAAGCAGAACACATTCATGCTACGTCTGCCTGCAGTGCCCTTCACTTCTAATTACTCTGCTGCAGCTTATCAGCAGCAAACTTCAGGAATAAGAATCAACTCTCAAATATTTTTAGAGTTTATTTTAGGGAAATACTCTGAATATGTCCCTCGTTATTTAAATAAATATATCTATGAAATAGGAATAACTTTTTGCTAAGCTGTGGAATGATTTACAGCATGCTGACCTACAGTCCTGCACAAGATGAATGCCTGTCACTCCCTTCACAAACGTCCTCCTCTGATTTTCATCCTAAAGTTCCTTAACACACTTCCTCTTCTCCTCCAGCCTTTGTTTGTCTCCTTCCCGTCTTTACGTGCTTGAATTGGTTCTGCATGAATCTGGATCCACTCCAAATGTGTCATCTGCTTGTTATTGTTTGCAGCAGAAAATTTCACTTCGTTTATTCATTTATTGGCACCAATACATTAAGCTTAAAAGAAGCAAAGATGTTTGCACTAGATTGTAGCTTTACAGCTAATTTGTTTATTTTTGTTCACTATAGTGATTCTGTTTTTTATTATTTATTTTTCTTACGAACGTTTTTTGTCACGTAAAAACTCAATCACACTTTCAGCAATTTCTGCAATCTTGGTATCAAAACGTTCAGATTGACTTTGTATGTTTGGTATTCTGAAATGTTACAGTTTTTTACAATTTTACGTGATTTCTGCAATGTTTGAATTGAATGGGAAATTTTAACATTTCTGCAATTTCTGGAATTAAAAACAAGCAAAACATGTTCAGGAAATTCATGCTTTTACTACTGGTATTGTTAAATTTCACACACATTTTTAATTTTTTGCTCAATTTTTTAAATTTAATTTTCAATTTTATGTAATTTTCTGCAATTTCTTTTCTTTTTGCAATTTATTTAATTTTTTACACACTTTGACACCTATGCAATATTAGTAACAAAACCTTCAGCATGTTAAGAACATCAAAGCTACTGAGGTTTTTAAGCCTAGTTTAGTAATATTTTTTGATAATTTAGGATCTAATAATGTTTTTTGATTATTCTTGAGTTCAACCAATATTTTGGTTGAATCCACTTACTTTTGGATAATTTAGCATCTAACGTTTTTTTTTCTAATTCTGAGGTAATCTATTATTTTAGCCATGTGCTAGCTTTTTTTGGCTAATTTACAATCTACTGATGTCTTTTGGGCTAATGTGGAGTTAAGCTAATATTTAGCAACATGCTAATATTTTTGGATAATTTAGCATCTAATGAGTCTTTTGAGGGCTAATTCTTAGTTAAGCTAGTATTTTAGCATTGTGCTAGCTTTTAGCTACGTGTTAGCTTTTTTGGCTATTTTTTCATCTACTGAGGATTTTTGAGCTAATTTGGAGTTAAGCTAATATTTTAACAACGTATTAGCTTTTTTTAAGCTAAGTTGGCATCTACTGAGATTTTCTTTTGGGCTATTGTGTAGTTTAGCTAATGTTTTAGCAACATGATAATATTTTTGGATATTTTAAGATCTAATGAGGTTTTTTAGGGCCATTCTTGAGTCTAGCTAATATTTTAGCACAATGCTAATATTTTTTGATAATTTGTCACCTAACGAGTCTTTTTTTAAGGCTTTTTCTGAGTTAAGCCAATATTTTAGTGTGCACACATTAATGTAGAAGTTTGCACTTACTAAGATTTTTTTGGTCTAATTTGGAGGTAAGTTCATATTTTAACAATATTGAGATTTTTTTTCATGAAATTCTTTAAATTCTTTGTGCATTTTCTGCAAATTTTGGAAGTTTGTCATCAAAACGTTTAGCACGTTCATGACATTTATCAATTAAAATACATTCCTTTAGCATCTTCAACAAACAGCTTCAGCCTCTTTAGCGACCACATCCAGCAGAAAGCTTTCACAGTAGCATCATCGCAGGTAATGCAACTTTTCTATTTATTTATCCTGTTTGTAAATTGAACCAATCTGGCCACAGAAATGGTCACCTCTGCTTGTTTGGGCTCCTAAAGAAATCACAAAGCCTGACAGAATGAACACTTGACTTCTTTGAACCCATCTGGCTTTTGGTGCTGCTGACGGGTCGATTGTGCAATCTTGTGACAGACCGGTGCTTATTTTGGAACCCGTTTCCCTGAAGAGTCAGGGAAAATTGCTAAATGTTCCTGACTTTAAATGTTTTCAGATATTGAAGCCGGAAATGAAAGCTGTGCCGTGTCTGTGCGGTCATTTGGGAGCCCAGACACAGAAAACACAGCAGCTTTTAAGCCCCGGATAAATCACTCTGTCATCTTACATTCTTTTGATCTGGTTCACTTGTGTCACAAGCAGTCCCTGAGCGGATGTCGGCCTTTGAAGGTCGGCCCTGTTGGCAGTCCTGCCCTCTGTCACCGTGCAGGGGCCTGCTCCCTGATGCCCCCCTGGGGGAATGGCATCTCTATTAAGCCTGTGACGCTTGAGTCTAAGCTTTTAGAAACTTCTGAAAATCAAATTACCACTTAGCTCTGTCATTACAGCAATTCTTTTAGCTTCTGTTTCTCTGATCCTTTCACCCTTTTGGTTGGTTTCATTCAGTAGGTGGTCGTAGCCGTTGGCACAGTTACTTTTTACTCTAAAGCTTCCTGATTCTCACCAGAGATGTGGTCTATGTGGAGGTGATTGTCTGTGACCTTGAACAGGTTGAAACAGGTTGAGAAAATGGATGAATATCTTCACTTATACGCCTTTGAGTGAAGCTGAAATAGAAACAAGGTGCATTGTGGGAGTGGCATGGCAAGAATGACTCAAAGGCTATGTCCAATTTCCCACCCTAATCCCTAACTACTAAGAAAACTGTATAGTACAGAACTAAAAACACTATATTTCCTAATGTAGTGAGGATTGATGCACGCTAGTTTTCGCAAAGACTTCTGGGAAATTTCAAGTGGACTAGAAAACACTTTATAGTGAGTAGCGAAGGAGTTCAGACAGAACCCCTGGTTGTTAGTAAAGTCTGGTTGAAATAAAGCTTTGGACATTTGAAGTGGTCCAGCCATCTTTGAATCTGAATTCAAACCCGCGTTAGCTTGAACTCGCTTCATGTGGAGCAGATCATCAAGATGTGCGTTGTTGTTGTTGTTGTTGTTGTTGTGTTTTGATGCTATGAGTACGGTCACTTTCCCTCCTTGTGGTGTTTTTACTGTAGAAAACCAGAAATACTGTTTGATTATTTCATCTTTATTTAGACTTAAAGCAGGAAAGAAGTAATAAGATGAAAGGCACTCAGACTGATGTGGTTATTTTATGGGTTTGGAGGTCGAACAATAAAACCTTTTTATTAAACGGGGGGGGGGCATTTGGAATCAATTAGGCTTCATGTGACTGGAACAAAAGCTTGTCATTGTTGGTTCGATTATTTAAAGAGAACAAAAATTCAATAATATTTTTGCCTTTAAGGAAGTTGAAGAGTTCTCGTTATTTTTGCACAGAATATTAGTTGCATAGAAATATTGCTATTTGTTATTTTATTTTTCACTCCTCAGTGTTTTGTTGAAGACAAAATAAGTAGTGAGCATTGGAGGTCATTTCAATGTCATTTTTCACAGAATGGTGGCAGTTTGATGGTTGTTGATAATAAGTTAGACTCTGATTATCTTTTGATCTATATCATAAAAATGGTCTCAGTGGTCTTTTAATGATGATTATGCCTTTTTATTGGACATAGTTTCTGCAAAGCGGCAGGAGTTCATTAGAAATTGACCTCTGAGTTGTAGGAGGGGGTGTTGGTGCAGAGCTACCCCGCCCCCCTTCCCCTCCCTATTGCTTGAGGTCACTGATTCGGAGTCTGGCTGAGGCTGGGGTGTACGGGGCTCCATTTGTGCCAAAAATATGTTTTTGCGACCACTGTCTGTATCTTTGGTCCATTGTCTATGTCTACTGAACAAGTTTATGGAACATTTGTTCATGTCTATGTACTGCTAATCAATATCTTCTGTGAAGCGACAGAAGCTAACGATGCTAGCAACTGTTGCTAAGGACTTTTTCTGACAACCAGATCCAACGACAATAGAAAATGCAAAGTTTTAAGCTGAAACATCACAAAACAAATACAAAGCTATCATCAAAGAAGTGTGGACATGCAGAAGATATTGATTAGCAGACATTGAACTTTCATATTAACCCTTTAACTACCCCAAAAAGAAAAAAGAACAACACCAAAAAGGTTGTTTTTTTTCTGCCACTTAAATTGCCTTAGTACGGAGCCCCTGAAGTGACATCAAAGTCCCCAAAAAAGAAAAAAAGTTTAAATTTAATTTTTTTTTCTAAAAGTACTCTGTAAAAAATGTTGAAGTAATAAAAACAAGTTCTGGGTATTGTCTAGAACTTGTTTTTCAAAAAATAAAGTAGAAAAAAGAAACTGGTTAGTAAGTGGTGCACAGCAGATAGTAACTGTTTTTGTTTTCCAAAAATGTAATTAAAAAAAATGTTCTGGTGACTAACGGATTGCGCACCACTTACTGTGTGGTAGGTATCCGTTACTAATCAGTATTCATTTTTTATTACTACCATTTCAATTTTTGTTAAAAATAATAATAATAATAATAATAATACATTTTATGTACATTTTTTTCTTTAATTTCCCTTTAGTGGCTCCGTACCTTGGGGATGAATACAGAAAAAGAATATTTTTAAAAACATGTTTTTAAATGTTTGGTTTGGTTGAGAAGGCAGTGAAAGGGTTAAGGCGGGGGCCCCAAAATATCAACTTGGGGGCCGCAAATGGCCCGCGGGCCGCAAGTTTCAGACCCCTGATTTAAATGAAGAAATAGTGCAAATTTTTTTTTTACTTAATTTTCTAATATTTGCCTTCCATTATTAGAAAAATGCCACAAGAACTTGTTAAAAACCCAATTTTCTTTGGAGTTAATCCATTAACCACAGAGCTCCAGTGTTTATGTTTTTTGATTTACTCTGACTTTTCAACCGTTAACACGATAATTCCAGCAGATTCTGAAGGAGAAAGCGACTTGTCGATCCCCTTTCTCCTTCAGAATATTAAAAAGGGTTTAGCACTTTCTTTACAAAGAAAAACCCCTAATATCTTTTTTGTTGTTTTATTTAATTACATATACCGGTAACATATTTCCATGCTAGATTAATAGTAACTAGAAAATCTACATTACCTGCGATAATGGGATTGTGGATTTTCTGCTGAAAAGGGATTTGCTAAAAATGCAACAGCTATTTGCAAAATACTAAATTTACTGAAAGACTTGAAACTTCATTAAAGAACTATGAAAGACTGCTTGAAATTGGCCCAAATTTCTGAAAAAATTATATTAAGTTTGATTCAAAATCCTCAATAAATTCCTTTATTACAAAATACATGTAGTGTGTTGCTTAAATTTGAGCTAAACTCTAAATTAGCCCCCAAAAGCCGTGGTAGATGCCAAAATAGCCTAAAAGCTAGCACATTTCTAAAACACTAGCTAAACTCAAAAATAGCCCAAAAATCCTCAATAAATGCCAAACTAGCCAAAAACCTTAGGCTGCATTTGAGTTTACCTAATATTTTAGCAACATGCTAACAAACCTCAGTAGATAACAAGTTAGCCAAAAAAGTTAGGAAGTTGCTAAAATATTAGATACATTCCAAATTAGCATAAAAACAGATAACATATTAGCCAAAAACGTTTGCTTGTTGCTAAAATGTTAGATAGATTCTAAATTAGCATAAAAAACCCCAGTAGATAACATTGGTCAAAAATGTTAGCATGCTGCTAAACTAATAGAACTCATTGGCAAAAATATTTGATAAATGCCAAATTAACATTAAAATAACCTCATTACATAGCCTACTAGCCAAAAACGTTACCATGTTGCTAAAATCATATAACACATTGGCAAAAATATTAGATAAATTCCAAATTATCTTTACTGAAAAACTAAATTGATAACATATTAGCCAAAAACGTTAGCATGCTGCTAAAATCACACAGAAGTCAAAAAACACATTGGCAAAAATATTAGATGAACTCCAAATTAGCATTAAAAAAAACTCCAGTAGATAACATTAGTCAAAAATGTTAGAATGCTGCTAAATTAATAGAACTCATTGATTAAAATATTTGATAAATGCCAAATTAGCATTAAAATAACCTCATTACATAGCCTACTAGCCAAAAACGTTAGCATGTTGCTAAAATCATATAACACATTGGCAAAAATATTAGATAAACTCCAAATTATCTTTACTAAAAAACTCAATAGATAGCATATTAGCCAAAAACGTTAGCATGTTGCTAAAATATTAGATAAATTCCAAATTATCTTTACTAAAAACGTCAACAGATACCATATTAGCCAAAAACGTTAGCATGTTGCTAAAATCATATAACACATTGGCAAAAATATTAGATAAATTCCAAATTAGCATTAAAAAACTCCAGTAGATAGTCAAAAATGTTACTATGCTGCTAAACTCATATCTCATTGGCTAAAATATTAGATAATTAACAAGTAATTAGCATGTAGTTGAAAAGTTACAGTATGTTAAAAATGTTGTGTTTAAGCATCACCGGCGTGTTAAACGTAATAAAAGAAAACTTCCAAAATAAGAAGTTAGCATCCGATTTTATTAAAATAAATCTGTATTAAATAAAAAAACAGTGGTTCTCTAAATCATCTTAAATCCCATAGATGTCATAATGAATGTAACGTTCTCTCTAACCTTCTGAATGAAGTGCAGTGGCTGCTGAGTGTCATCTGTTTACGTGGGTCATCTCCATCTGTCTTTTATGTGCTCCTCTTCCGGCGTTGGCGCTCCAGACTCCGGTCTGGATCTCATTCACCGCCAGCCGCTTCCTTACGTTCTCATGCCTCCCGACCCCCCATACATTTTTGACTTCATGAACCGGTACAGTCTATCCTGTTTTTAGTCACATCGAGTCTTATTGTTACCATCCGTCTCCAGATCAGAAGGTTTGGCTCCACGTCTGTTTGCTTTTAGAAACATATGTGTGTAAAAGTCAAAGATTTCCTTCATCAAAGTTAGCAAAACTAACAAAAAAGTGGAAGTTTTGGTCACAACTTTTTAAAAATAGATGCGTTGTGAGTCAAAGATAAAACACGCATTGTCTATGAATCCGCATCTGTCTGGCAGACGCGTAAAAAACAAGAACAGATGCTGAGAAAACATGTCAAAAATGCTCTGCATCAACTTTATTCTTTCATAAAGTGTTTTATCCATTTTCTGAATCTGCTTCTTTGGGCGACGGGGTGGGGGGCGGGGTGGGCCGTCTACTCTCGCTTCCTCCAGGACCACAACCCTCTCGCTCATCTGAGGGCAGTTTAAAATCCACACCCAGAACTCCACAATTGTTTTTGGACTGTGGGAGTGTTTCGAATATCCAGAGAAAAGCCGCTAAAAATAAGTTGGGAAAACGATAATATTGCAAGATGTCGTTATTTCTCTTTGTGCAATATGGGTGTAGGCTTCAAGAAGCAATATTTCAAGCCATAAAACGAGAAGTTTATAACGTTTTAGCGCTTCGAGCATCCCCGCTTCATTTCGCTCTGGGGGGACATAACTCACGGAAACAAATTTGACCAGAAGTTGACGAGCTGAAGGCAGAAACTTTACAGTCGAAGAACGCCAACGTCAGTGGAAGGAGAACAACCGTCGCTCCTAAAATGTGGAGTTTTTTAAGAAAGTTGTTCCTTTTTGATGCTGATGCACTTTGTGTGAGGCAGAAATGCTGTTATTTCTGCAGAAAAGATGCCAATGGATTGTTTTAAACGCTTTTCATTCAGCTCCACATCCAACCACAGCCAAGAAAACGGAAACAAACTCAGGATTTATGCAAAATTAAACTAATTAAATTGAAAATAGATCCGTGGCATCGTTGCGATTTCCTGCCAAACACTGTTGTACAGAGATTTGCTCAGATGTGCTCTAAAGAATCTGGTTTTGTTTTCTTGGATGGCAATGAGCTCCAGAGACGCGGAGATCTCTGCAGACAGGAGGTAGAGGCGGATGGAGGCTGGAGATCTGGGAGACGAGGTGGATGGAGGTCAGACAAAAGGAGGAGAGAGGGAGCGAAAGGTCTTGAAAGCATAAAGACGGATTTTAATCACATTTTTAATTGAAGGACATTTAAGAGAGCAGAAATGAAAGATGCTCAGTGCCTTAAAGACATTAGATCTACCCAAAAAAATGACGTTTTTTTCCAGTCTACCTTAAATATGAACTATTTGGTTCCTACCTTAAAAGTAGGAGAACCTTAAGAAAACCAGCGCAGACCTTTAAAGGTTTTTCTTAAGCCTTTCCGAGTAAACTAAATCCATAAATGTGATCATAAAAACAAATTATTTGTGAAATATGAGTTATTTTTGTGGTCTCTAACAATAACCAGAAGAAAAAAAAAACTCTCAGAGGCTCCGCCTTTCACTGCTTGTGGGTGCCGCCCATTTCATGACATCATCCTCGCCCCGGTAGCGTGTCTCCGTTTCACCATGAAAAGAAACATGCAAACTTCTGCAAAGGTCTGCTGCAGAGAGAGCAGGTTTGTAGAGGATTACTCTGAAACGCATGAACGGATCAAAATACCGTTTTGGGTTCTTCATAGTGAGGAATGAACAGTGGAATACAATGAAAACCCTAAAAAGTTTAATTTTCATGGTATGGATCCTTTAAAGTTTTACACCCTTGTACCATTAGTGACAGAGAACTTCTCTTTTCAGAAGAGACGTAGCAATAACATGTTTTGAATATTATTTATTTACATATTTCGTGGTTTGGAGTTAGACTATAAAAAGAAGATAGAACTAGAAGAAGAAGAACTTTTTAGCACAATAAAGTATTAGAGCCACCATATAGATTAAAAAAAAACATTTAAGTAAAATTATGTGGAAAAAAATTAATAATCTTACAATAAAGTCATAATTTCTTGAGTTATGAATTGAGAATTTATGAGATTAAAGTCTTTTTACATTATTAATTAATACTCTAAGTAAGAAAATATAAACAACAGAAAAAGAACCTATTTGTGTTTCAGTACAAGAAACGTGGAAATCTCAGCACTGAAACAGTCTTTTAGTGAGTCAATATTATTTTATTTTAAATATAAGGACATTAAAAATGATTTGCAAGAATCTGAACTTCTTCAGAAGAGGATTCTCACCGTTTACGCTGCTGGACGTAAAGTTGCAGAGGTCCAAATGCATCATGGGAAATGGACTGCTGATAGTTTTGGCCGATATGACGATTCATATATTGTGTGTGCGATAGAATAGTGTCTATCGTGCCATTTCTCTTCGTTTTTATATTTCTTATTTATTTTATTGCCATACTTTTGTGCAAAAATGCGTTTTACTACTAAGAAACTTAAAACTGCATTTTTAAAAAATGTTTATCCTTTGTGACAATTCAGTTACTTGAAAAAATAAACTCAGAGAAAAGTAAGTAATGACATTTTTTTCAAAGAACAACTGAACTTATTGTGGCATATCGTGATACATGTCGTTATCGTGATGTAAAATAATTGATATCATGATATACAGTTTTTCCCATGTCGCCCAGAACTAATTCCTATGATAAAAACATCAATCATAGAATCGTCAGCATGTAAAGTGGATGAAGGTTTACACAACCAGCTGTATTTTTGAAAAAGAGCGTCTTTTTCCTTGTTAAATTACGACTTTTTTTACATAGTTTAATGAATTTCTTCTACTAAATGTATTATTTTTCAGTTTTCATGGTGTCCCTAATACTAAAACTAATAATCTGTCGTATTTTAGGTAGAAAATATAAACAAAATTGAAGTAACTCCTGATGTTTTAAGGTTTAAAAAAATTCTATTAAAGGCCAGTTACAATTAAAAAAATTATTTAATTTCACAGATTAAGAAAGGAGTTCCAAAAATAGATACTTTTGTTATCTTACATGTTATGAAACCATGTTGTGATCAGTTGTGTAGGTTTGATCATCCAGAAACGTTCAGTAAATGTCAAGCCTTTGCCTGTTTTGTCTCAGTGTGTCATTATGTCAAAGGAAATGTTTATAGTTGAGCTTTCGGAAGCTTTCATGACATGTTAGGAATCAAACAATAAAAGAAAAGTAATGTGTAAAGGGACAAAAAAGCTCCCACAGGTACATTGGTTTGTCTTCTATTATCACACCTCCACATGAAAATGAGAAGTAAGGTGTGATAATACATGGAAAATATTTGACATTGAATGGACAACAAAAGGAGAAAAGTGTACCCCTTCAATTATAATCATCACTATAGCAATGTTCTTCCATGTTTGTTTGTAGTGGCTCTAAAATACAAAAATAGATTTATTATACCCATCGAATTGGGTAAAATTCTTCGAATTTCTCACCGATCGTCAATTTTTCCATCTTGAGTTTTTCCGGGATAATCCCTGAGTGGGTTGAACCCGGTTCAGCCAGCTGCACTTTTTAAGGCAACAATTAAATCAGATGATAAAGACTAAGTAGACGAATGTAATTAGAGATCTGCAGGTTCTTTCAGACAGACTTGGAAATTTTGAGCAGAGAAAAATCAAAGAAGTCTGATGACTCAGAGCAGGTGGAGACGGGAACAATGACTCCTTCATTCTGTGGTCCAAAAACAGACCTGAACAAGTTCAATTACAAATAGACTTCAGATGAATGAGAAAATCCAGAAAACAGATGGGACGGAGGAAGCTGTGTTTCAATGGCAGAAACTTTGAGGGATTTGAGGGATTTCCGCAGGATTTGGTTGAATGAGAGAAACAAAACTTGCAAGAATATTTTAATTAAATTTGTCATATTTTTGCATCACAAAAATAAATCACATTTATTTATGAATAAACTTGTTTTGTTATTGCTGGTTTGACCTTCCAGGTTTCACAGTTTAATGGTTTCTGTTCAGGTTGTGAAGATGTGGATCTGGGCGCTCGCCGTGACTGTCCTGCTGTCCGTCATGAAACCTGCTGAATCTCAGGGTAACGTCCAAGTCATCCATCCTTCTTCAAATGGATTTATTTTACTGTTATTCGTTTTAAATGCACTTCTTCTTTCCTCATATATTGTACAGTTTTTGATGAGCTTAACTTGTGCTGAAAAACAACATATGAATCACACTGCACCAAACAGAAGCAAACTAAATAAAATAAATAATAAAGAATAGAGGAGAAACATGAATATTTGGAAATCTGCATTCTTGTTCTACAAATTCAATTAAATAATTCAAATGATTACATTTTAATAAATAAATGTGTTAAAACCTGTAAATAAACATTAATTCCTGTGCATTGTCTACTTTTTTACAGGCAGGTGCAACAATGTGCAAGCAGCAGATATTGTGTTTCTGATCGACGGTTCCTCCAGCATCGGTCGAGGAAACTTCGTGCTGGTGAAGGGCTTCATGGCTGGCGTTGCAAAGCCGTTTGCCGGCTCGGTTAGCGAGTTTGGGATTCGGTTTGGGGCAGTGCAGTACAGCGACACACCAAGGTGGTAGATACGTTTACTCAATCTAACTTTACTCTACAAGGACAAAGTCAAATACTACTTTTTTTTTAGAGTTGAGTTTACCTTCAACACATACCCAAACGGCACTGAACTCGTCAACGCGCTGCAGAATCTGAACTATAAAGGCGGAAACACTCGAACCGGAGCTGGACTGAAGTTTGTTGCTGATAACTTCTTTAACCCTTCTTCCAGTCGAGATGTCCCAAAGGTCTGCTAATTATGTTTTATTAAACAAACACATTTCAAACTGCAAGTTCTAATGATTGATCCTCTTAATTTTCAGATTACTATTCTAATCACGGATGGAAAATCCCAGGACAATGTGCAGGAGCCGGCACAGAAGCTGCGCAGTCTGGGGGTGATGGTTTTTGCCGTTGGTGAGTTCATTGTTTCTGCGGTCCTTCTGTTCTGTCATGGTTTAAAGTCCCACTCCAACTATGTCTTGATCTATTGTGAAAGTGTTTCCAGTGGTCTTTTAATTGTGATTATGCAGCTATTAGCCCAACTTATGTTGATATTTTGAGACAAATATTTTCTACAGATCACAAGGAGTTCATTAGAAACTAGAAAGGTTGCATAACCACTGATATTGCTAGTGTAAATGCTTCCTGCTGAAAGTAGTCGCTGAAGATGCTGAAGCTTCTTGGTGTCTAAATTTACTTTAATTGCTGAAGGGATTTACAAAAAATCCAAAAGTGTTTGCAAAATGTTAAATTTGCTAAAAGACTCACAATGTCATTAAGGAATTGTGAAAAAGCGCTGAGGTTGACCTAAATTTCTGAATAATTTGTAGTAAAATTGCTTAAAAATATCTAAGACATGCCAATGTTGCAAAAAATATTTTGCATGTTTCCTAAATATGAGCTAAACTCCAAATTATCCCCAAAAACCTCAGTAGGTCCCAAATTAGCCAAAAAAGGGTACCTTGTTGCTTAGATACTTGCTAAACTCCAAAATAGCCTAAAATTTCTCAGTAAACCAGATTAATGTTAGCCTGTTGCTAAAATAGAAGCTAAACCCTAAATTCGCTATAAAAACTTCTGTATAACAAATTCCCCAAAAACGTTAGCATGTTGCTAAATATTAGCTAAACTTGAATTTTTTTGAAAATTAATCTAAAAGATGAAAACATATTCCATGATATATTTAAAGGTTTGTTGATAATCTACTTAAAATTCTGACAGTTGAAGACTTTCTCATTCATTTCCTATGGGGCAAATTATGCTCTATATTTCAAAAACTATAAAGTTCATGAATACAAAAAAAAAAAACAAGCAGTTTTTGATACCCAGATTTCTAAAATTGCTGAAAGTGTGATTGAGTTTTAACGAGCTGAAAGACGTGTGGAAAGGAGCAGGAGAATCACCAAAAGCCTCAATTCACTCTGAGTTGTGACGTTGATATCACAGCATTCCTTTGTTTACACTCTCTCCTGCTAGCTTACAGCCCCTCACATCCCAAAGCTAACATTAGCGTAGCAAAAAAACGGAGCTGTCCAGCCGTTCAGTTGTGATTCAGATCTCAGCTCAGAAAAAGAAAACAAAGATGTTCATGAATCTATTTTTCTCCAAGCGATGGATTTAGAATTGTAACGGAGCAGGGACACTTTGACCATATCAGTTGGTGGATCAGGGGCGGTGCTCCAAAAGCCACGCCCCCTCAGAGGAGATTTTGGAAACAGAGGCTTCAGATCAACATGAAAAATGGCTTTTTAAGCCAGTTGTGGGATTTTGGTTAAAAACTTCATAATCAGAATTAAAACACTACTGGGAACATTTTTTAAATAAAAAAAATGTAAAAAAAAAATCTTTCTACCTTGTTTCTAACTTGTTTGCTTCTTAGGCATAAAAAACGCCGACAAAAGTGAGTTGGCTCAGATCTCCTCTGAGCCCAGCAGTGACTTCACCTCCTTTGTTGGGGACTTTAAACTTCTCAACACCCTCATTCCTCTTGTGAGCCCTCAAGTGTGTTCATCGGCAGGAGGGGTCTATGCTAGTGATGGTACGTGTATCTACATTAGTAAGTCACTGATGGGATTCAGTAGAATTGTAAAACTCTTATTTATTTTATTTTATTCCCGTTAGAGGCTTTTTCTGGCCCATCCAACATTCAGTTCACAGCTCAGACGTCCGATTCTCTTCGATTTCGTTGGAATCCCGCCGGGGGTCCTGTCAACGGCTATGTGGTTCAGTATGTGCCACTTTCTGGTTTGGGTCAACCAATCACAACAGAACTGCGGCAGGTGAGTCCAGAAGGGCTTTGTTGCACCGCACAGGCGGTTGGAGTAGTTTTCTGAGCCAAAGCCAATCTTCTCCGTTAGAGAAACATGTATTAAGGTTCAGTATAAACATGTCTGTTGGGTGGATCCTCCCTGTGCAGACACTGCAGAGATTAAAGCATGGCAGACTCAAATTCCTTGTGCGCTGGCAGGCATAATGTGAGACGCCTACAGAAAAATGTCAGAGCTTTGCCAGTTTTTAATCACACGCCCTCACACACGTCTTTTGCAGGAGACTGTTTCTGCCAGCCAAAGGACGTTTGCTGCCCGCGACCTGAAGTCAGGAACAGACTATCTGGTCACGGTCATCGCCCAGTACCCCAACAGCGTAGGAGAGTCTGCTTCTGCCAAGCAACGAACCAGTAAGGGACATAAGATGCTGTCAGCCCAGAACAACAGTCTTAACCCAACATTTGCCTGTTTATCTCCAAACAGGGTCCTTGCCAAGTGTCCTCAACTTTCGTCTAATTCAGGCGGACTTCTTCTCTCTTTCTGTGGGCTGGGACCAGCCTTCATCTCCTGTTCAGGGCTACAGACTCACGTATGGACCGCGAGGTCAGGCTCAGTCTAATCTCTTTGTTCCTCTGATGCTCTGGCTCTCCTTTACATCAGGGGTCCCCAAACTTTTTCTTGTGAGGGGCACGTAACTGTTTTCTTCTCTGTCGGTTTGTAGGCTAACATAAAAAAATGCAACACTCACAGACTAAAAGTAAAAAAAAATTGGTTTTCCAGAGAGCCACACATAGCCAAATTCTAAATGATTCCTTTCTGTAATCTTCATAGAAAAAAATAATACTAAAACATTTGAACAACTAGATATATAGCATTACCTGCAATGATGCAAGAGTGAATGCTGTAAGCTGAATGCGACTGATGAAGATGCTGAAATTGATAACTAAAGACACTGAAGCTGATAACTGAAAACGCTGACGTTGATGGCTAAAAGAGCTGAAGGTCCTAACTGAAAACATTGAAGCTGAAAGATAGCTAATATATTATCAAAATGCCAAATTTGCAAAAAAATTGAAAAAAAAAAAAAATTAGACAAAACAGTAGCTAGCACGTAGCTAAAGTATTAGCTAAATGTCTAAATTAGCCAAAACAGCTAGCATGTAGCTAAAATATTTACTAAACTCCACATTAGCCTGTATAACTGGAAAAATCCTAAATCAACCAGAACACCTAGCATGTAGATAACATATTAGCTAAACCGCAAGATAGCCTAAATAACTGGAAAAAGCCTAAATAAGCCCAAACAGCTAGCATGTAGCTAAAATATTAACTAAACTCCACATTAGCCCGTATAACTGGAAAAAGCCTAAATTAACGAGAACAGCTAGCATGTAGCTAACATATTAGCTAAACCCAAAATTTTTCCTAAAAACCTGAAAAAAGCCTAAAACAGGCAAAACAGCTAGCATGTAGCTGGAATATTAGCTAAATCCAAAATTAGCATACAAAACTGAAAAAAAGTCTCAATTAGCCAAAACAGCTAGCAGCTAAAATGTTAGCTAAATTCCAAGTTAGCCTAAATAACTGGAAAAAGCCCAAATTAACCAGAACAGCTAGCATGTAGCTAACATATTAGCTAAAACCAAAATTAGCCTGAAAACTGAAAAAAAGCCTAAATTAGCCAAAACAGCTAGCATGTAGCTAACATATTGGCTAAAACTAAAATTAGCCTGAAAACTGAAAAAAAGCCTAAATTAACCAGAACAGCTAGCA
Organism: Oryzias melastigma; assembly: GCF_002922805.2. Classification (NCBI taxonomy): domain Eukaryota; kingdom Metazoa; phylum Chordata; class Actinopteri; order Beloniformes; family Adrianichthyidae; genus Oryzias; species Oryzias melastigma. Next base: position 32,271,851 of record NC_050516.1, read on the forward strand.
TGTAGCTAACATATTAGCTAAACCCAAAATTAGCCTGAAAACTGAAAAAAAAGCCTAAATTAGCCAAAACAGCTAGCTTGTTGCTAAAATATTAGCTAAAACAGCCTAGAAATCTTTAGTCACTGCCAAAACAGTTGACAAAGCTAGCATAAAAAGAGCTGAATATTTTAATAGCTGAAAGAGCTGAAGAGTTATAGACGTCCAAAAAACGTACAGAAGAAAAATAAAAAAGGGAATCACTATAAAAACGGAAACACTTAAACCAATAAATATTCTCTCGTCTCCCGTCATACCTCAGACTGCAGAAGGGTGGAATAAAAAGTTCCATTCTGTGTTCTGTTCGATCAGCCAGATTAAGAAGAAAAAAAGAATTGTCTCTAAATGTGGAGGCGGGCCGGATCCGGCCCGCGGGCCGTAGTTTGGGGACCCCTGTTTGACATCATCATATTACATCATCCATGAGATAAACTGCATCCTTGTTTAGTCTACATCATCCTGTCACTTGGCAGAAGCATCATCCCTGTGAAGAAGGAAACATGTTACATTAAACTCTAAATGCTCAAAGAAATTCTTGTGGCAAGTTGGAACCAGGTCAAGAATGTCGAGCAGTTTGGGTCGAGTTTGATGAACTTTCTCTAAGACTCTCTCCCCTCAGGTACTGGCTGTAAGGAAGAAATATTATTTCTCTGCTCCAATTGTTACATCAAATATTAATTACGCTCACCTTCACCGGCGCTGGAATGATTCCAGACAAGAATATCAGAGAACGCCATGAACTGTTGGGAATATAACTCTTGCATTTTTGGGTGTGTCAAGCAGAGAGAACTGGCCCCCGGGGGCTGATCTAACTCCTGCCGCTGAATATGTGGCAGGAGTGCCAGCCTCAAAGAGTTTCACATGGAGTTCATGCTCAGGCCGACTCAGATTCATTCAAATACTTTATAAAATGGATTACAAATTCATTTGAAAAATAGTTTTAGCACAGAAATTATTTTGTAAGAAAAGATGGACCAAATAAATGAGTTGTTTAGAAAACAACATAAACAACCCTGCATAAAACAATCCTTAGAACTGACCTTAGAATGAAAAAGTCTGTAATATTGGGAGCTGTTTTTTAACATGGATCACATCCTAAGTTTGGACAGTTAAATTAGATCCAGGACAACAGATGACGTTTATTTTGCTGTTTTTATTATTTCATTTGGTTCAGGACATTACTGCTTGTACGTTAATATATTTTACGGTTTTTAAGATTTTACACTATTTCTGGAGTATTTCAGCCCGATTCAGAAAGGAATGGGACATTTTTCAAATCCTTCAAGAACTTTGTGCACTTTTGAAACTTATGTACGGAAGCTGAAAGAGGCCTGCCTTACTTTTTTTTTTTTTTGACCATTTTAGAGAGATATCTCCTTGTTATCATGAGAAATTGAACTTCGATTATTGATTAACCAACATTGATGCCAAACGGCAGAAAAACGGCTCTGCCAGCAAACCTAACGAAGCAAGCAGACGGACTTCGTTTTCTTGAGAAAACGAGATATTAACTCTTTAGAACGAGAAAACGATTAAAAAAATAAAGTTGGGTAGCCCGTTTTCGGCTTATGCAATATTGATATCAAAACATTCAGGACTTTCATGCTTGCGATTTTTCCAGAAATTCTTGAAATGTTTTGGTGCAGTTTCCTGAAATATGATAGTTTGGTGTGAAATGTTCAACATGTTCAGGACATTTATCCTTGTACTTTCGGTATTTTTACTTTTCACACGTTTTAAAATTTTACGCAATTTATGCGATTTTTCAGCCCCATTGAAAATGAATTGGAAAATCTTCAAACCCTTCAAAAACTTTGTCCACATTTGGAAACTTCTGCAATATTGATATCAAAACGTTCAGGACTTTCATGCTTGCGCTTTTGGTATTCATAAATTTTACGGTTTTTGAAATTGTACGCAATTTTATCGATTTCTCAAGAAATTCTTCAAATTCTTGGTATCAAAACATTCAGCTCGTTCAGGACATCACTGCTTGTACTTTTGGTATTTATACCTTTCATACATTTTAAAATTGTACGCAATTTATACAATTGTTTAGCCCCATTGAAAAAAATGGGACATTTTTCAAATCCTTTAAACACTTTGTGCACTTTTGAAACTTATGCAATATTGATATCAAAACGTTCAGAATGTTCGGTATATTCCAGCTCGTACTTTTGGTATTTTTACATTTTACAGTTTTTAAAATCCGATCATTTTAGTGTAACAAAGAAAAAGTGTCTATAAAACTAATTATGTTTCTAATGTTCACTGTAATAAAGATCGCCCCTCACTATCACTGTTCCTCGTTAATGTCGAGCTGCATATGACGTTTGCACTTTCCAAACAACTGTTTACTTATATTATCTAAAAAATCAGTGTTACTTTAATGTACTTAAATTTTATATTGTAAATGTAGTAAATTCATCCCTTTGTTTATTATTTGTTATACACTGTAACTTTATTTTTAAGACGTGTGCTGCTGACCTCTTGGCCAGGTCACCCTTGAAAAAGAGATCCTGATCTCAACGGGTTTTCATCTGGTTAAATAAAAAAATTGTACGCAATTTTTTTAGATTTTTCAAGAATTTTTTTTACATTTTCTGTGCACATTCTGTAAATAATGCAAGTTTGGTAGCAATACGTCCAGCTCGTTCAGGACATTACTGCTTGTACTTTTAGTATTGAAGTATTTTACGTTTTTTGTTTTTTTTACAATTTTACGTTTTTTTCTAAAGATTTTTCAGCCCCTTTGAAAATAAAAATGATCTTTTTCAAATCCTTTAAAAAAATGTGTGCAGTTTTGAAACTCATGCACTATTAATATTCATGACATTCATGCTTGTACATTCAGCATAAAGCATGTAGTATCTTGAATATTATCGCAGGTAATGCGACTTCTCTAGTTTTATTTATTTTTTATTTTACAGAGGTACATTAAGTATTTTGTTCCTTTTAATACAAAGTGACAATAGTACTAATGTCTAGTGGATATAGATGTTTTCTTGACCTATTAGCAGGATCTGTAACTGCAAACCAGAATATTTTTGGAAAGCTTCACTCATTTAGTGGCTACTGATGCTTTCGCATCAGTAGCCACTGCTTTCACACTTCTTTAAGTTATTTTTCTGGCCTTTTGCATGTTCTTTCTTTGACTGATGTAGGTCAGCCAGCGGCTCAGCTGTTGGAGCAGTCGCTGTCTGCAGACACCACGTCTGTCACCTTTGAGTCTCTTCAGCCAGACACTGAGTACGTCATCAACCTCTACCCTCTGTTTCCGCGGAACGCAGCGTCGCCATCCATCCTCAACGCTCAAACGCGTGAGTTCATCTCCTTTGTTTGCTCTAAGCGTCCTTCATGATCAACCTTCTAAGTAGCATTACACAAGTTGAATTATAATATAACACATTGTGTCATCGGCGTACATCCATTCCTGCTTCCCTAGTGCGTTTGGAGGCCGTGCAGCAGCTGTCGGTGGAGACGATATCGGAGGGCAGCGTTCGTGTGCGATGGAGAGGCGTCAGTGGGGCCAGAGAATACCGTCTGGTTTGGGGGCCTTTCACAGGTTAGACCAAAGAACATCTCATACGGTAGTTTTACAGTTTTTCACACACAAACTAAAACTTTTCCTTCTTTGTAAAAAGGTCGCAGTGTTGAAACAGTGGCAGTCTCAGGCGACAGCGAGTTCCACACTTTGTCCAGGCTGCAGCCAGACACCGAATACATCGTCACCATCATCCCGCTGTATGACGGCAACACCGAAGGACCCATCGCAACCGCGCGGTTCAAGATCGGTCAGTGTTTCGCTGTCTGAGGAATTGATTTTTAGATTCAAATTAGATTCAAAATGAACATGTTCTGTCAATTATTTTATCATGCAAAATGTTATTTTTTTCAATGTCCCACATACTTTAGGAAAAGTTCGTTTTGTTTCTTGTTAAAAACCTTTTGTCTTTAAAACAACAACATTTCCTATTGTAACTGATGACCAACACAGCCTGTTTTATCAGATACAAACCTTAGCATTCAGTGTTTCATCCAACGGATGCACATTTGCATCCTTAAGGGTTAACCTTCACGATAACCACCAGTGTGAGATTTCAGAATAAAAGTAAACCAGTTTGTGAAACATTAAAAAATACAATCCAGCAATGTAAAAACCCAAAAGACATTTAGATTTTCTTCATTCCAAACTCACGATTGTGAGCATAAATATTAGTCAAACGATGCTCTAAAACGTCGAAGCCATGTTTTCATTTCCTCCCAAGCAGCCACTTGTCATTTATCCTCTAGATCTTCAGCACTTTTCACTCTTTAGAATACGTTAAAGTGCTAACAAGAAAACGACTGTCAGCGTTTGAAAGAACCAGTTTGTCTCAGCGAAGAATCTCAGATAATCGTCAGTTCTGTGCTCCAGGCCAGAGGTGTGTGTGATAAGAGAGAAACTTCTCTGTCATCAGTCACTTAAAGGCTGACACCTGCTTCATCTCTAGGGACTAATGGGAAATGAAGGATTTCTGTGAACAAACTCTTTTTTTGTCATTTTATTTGTACCTTTTTTTTCAATTCACATAACTGGTAAAATACAACCTATGGGATCAAATGAGGATCAGCTTAAAGTGAACGAAAAAACGGATAGAAAACTTGAAAAGTAGACATTGTTACAAAAAAAATAAAATTGAAAGCTGAAAATTTGAAAACAAGAAATTGTAAATTTGAAAAAAAATGAAAAAGTGAAAAAAAACTCAAAAATGTTAAGAAAAAAAAGGTTTTGAAAACTGAAAAATCTAAAAAAAAAGAATTTTTTTTATTTTCATTTTTCTTTTCCAAATTTTCCTTTTTCCCCAAATTTTCAAAATTTATTTCAAGTTTTCAGTATTTTTATTTTCAAATTTTCAAAAAACATTTTTTTGAGTTTTCCTTTTTTTCAAATTTACATTGTTTTGTTTTCAAATTTTCATTTTTTTCAGTTACAATGTCTATTTTTTAAGTTTTAAATCTTTTATCTTTCACTTTAAGCTGATCCTGATTTGACCCCGTAACAACCTTCATGTTTACATTGAAATCATTACACTGCAAAAAGTCTACTTTAAAATAAAAAAACAAAAAAAGTACAAAAATTGAGTAAATATTGCTTAAAATGAGAAAAATTATCTGCCAACAAGAAAATCTGGTTTGTCAAAACTTTTCAATACAAGTTAAAATATCTAACCTCATAGTAACCACAAATACCTTAAAATTTGTTTATTTTTTACTAATATCAAGCTCATTTTGACCAATATAAATATAATTTCTAATATTATTTTCTCAAAATTATTCTTTCATTAAGATTTTGCAAGAGCTTGACATTAAACTAACCACTAGGATCTGTTTCTTGAAACCAGCCAAATATTTGAACAATATTACTTTTCTATAATTTCTATCTATATCTATATTTTCTATTCTTTTCTCACTGTGCATTATAATTTACTTAAAATTCTTGAATTAAGGCAAAACTCCTGCATTGATCTTGGCCATACAAATGTCACTGAATGAAAATAATGTTACTGTTGAGTTTCTAATTTTAAGTGTGTTTTTACTCATAATTGGTAATAAATCTTAGTAACAAGACTTAATATCTTAATGAGATCATTAAGCACCAAAACTATTCAAATAAGGGAAATTATCTGACATAAATCTATTAAGTGAGAACTTTCCAATAAAAATAAGCATGTATATTCTTGTTGTAAGATAATTAATCTCACTCAGATTTCACTTTTTGCATAAAGTTAATGAAGGTGGCTGGTGTGTTCAAATGTTTTGAACACACCTGTTTCTTCCAGGACTGTAGTTTGTTGTAATATAACGTTGTTCTGTAGTTTGTAGGACTCTTAAGCACAACAGAGACGGACTAATTCCATGTTTCTCTCAGAGCGTCAGGAGCAGCAAGTCCTCCGGGCGGTGACCACCGGACCCTCCACCATCAGCCTGACCTGGAGGCTCATTCCGTCTTCTCGAGGGTACCGACTGGAGTGGAGGGAGGGACAAGGTCAGGCGTGCATGTGAAAATCATTCAGAGTTTTGGAATTCCAGCTCGCTGTTTTAGTTTCTGTCACAAGTTCTTCTTCAAATGGTTGTGTAACCAACAAAGAATCCTTAAAACGATTCCTCGGCTTTGATTTATAGAAGTTTGACTGTTGGAGGTAATTTTTTTTAGTGCCTCTATGCATCACCCCCACTTACGACTGCTGAAGTAAATCAAAGTTTGTGCCTAAGAGAAAAATCATTTAAGGATTGTAACCATCTTTCAATCCTTTTTGGAGGTCATGGGGTTGCTAAAGCCTATCTGAGAGACAGTTGGGTAAAGAAGGGGAACACCACCAACAGGTCATCAGTCTGTTACAGGGCTTTCTGTTTTCATAAACTTTATAGTTTTTGAAATGTTGAGCAAAACATGCCCCATAGGAAATGAATGCAAAATTCTTCAATTTCTTCAAAAACTTTGTGCACTTTGAAACCATCGTTAAGAGTAATTCTAAAATAATTTGGCATTGAGCTGTTATATTAGCATTATGCTAGCTCATTTGGGTAATATAGGAATGTGCCGTTGCTGAGGTTTTCTCTATGGTAATTTGGAATTTATCAAGTATTTTAGCAACATGCTAACGTTTTTGGCTGGTATGTTATGAAGTTTGTTTAATGCTAATTTGGCATTTATCAAGTATTTTGGCCGATGAGTTATATGATTTTAGCAAATTTTGGCTAATATATAATATATTATATTATATTAATATATTATCTATTGAGGCTTTTTATGCTAATTTGGAATTTATCTATAATTTTAGCAACATGCTAACGTTTTTAGCTATGTTTTGAGGTTTGTTTATGCTAATTTGGGACTCATCTAAAGTTTTAGGCTATGAGTTATATGATTTTAGCAACATACTAACGTTTTTTAGTAATTTATTTTGAAGTTTGTTAATGCTAATTTGACAATAATCCAATATTTTGGTCAATGTGTTGCATGATTTTACCAACATGCTAACGTTTTTAGCTAATGTTATCTACTTGGGTTTGTTTATGCTAGTTTTGAATTCATCTAATATTTTAGCAACATGCTAACGTTTTTTGGGAAATATGTAATGATTTTTTTGTACTAATTTGGCATTTATTACTAATATGTTATTTATTGAGGTTTTTTATGCTAATTTGGAATTTGTCTGATATTTTGGCAACATGCTAACCTTTTGGCTACTATGTTTTTAGGTTTGTTTAATGCTAATTTGCAGGCACGTGCAGAGGGGGGGGCGCTGGGTGCTAGGGCACCTGCCCCTTTGCCCCTTGATGCCCAAAGTGC